>NC_081787.1:14031795-14331795 GCF_963082965.1 Carassius carassius | reverse complement strand
GCAGTTAACAAAGCAGACTTCATTTCTTCTCTTGCTACTCATTCCGGTCTCAACCTCATGGCACTGACAGAGACTTGGATCAAACCTGAAGATACTGCCACCCCTGCAGCCCTCTCCACTAATTTCACTTGTTCCCACACTCCTCGTACCACTGGGAGGGGTGGAGGAACAGGTCTCCTTATATCAAAAGAATGGAAATTTGATCTTCAGCCATCACCTACAGGTACTGGTTCATTTGAATCACATGCCATTACTGTAACCCACCCTGTTAAAATCCAGTTTGTGGTCATTTATCGTCCCCCAGGTCAATTGGGAAACTTCTTGGAGGAGTTGGATGTGCTGCTATCAAACTTTCCTGAAGATGGTACTCCTCTGGTACTGCTTGGTGACTTCAACATCCACCTAGATAAACCCCAGGCTGCTGACTTCAAAACTCTGCTCGCCTCATTTGATCTCAAGCTAGTGTCTACTACAGTGACTCACAAATCAGGCAACCAACTGGACCTCATCTACACGCGCTGTTGCTCTGTGGACAACTCTTCAGTTGCTCCACTGCACACCTCAGACCACTTCCTCATTACTGCTAACCTAGCACTTACTCCTGAAGTGCCTCACACTCCAACGCAGGTCACCTTTCGACGGAACCTACGCTCACTCTCTCCATCTCGCCTATCTTCTGTGGTTTCATCCTCACTTCCTGCACTCTCTCAGTTCTCTGCTCTGGACACGAACAGCGCTACGGACACTCTTTGCTCCACTTTAACATCTTGCTTGGACAACTTTTGCCCACTGTTGTCTAGACCAGCACGCACTGCCCCATCTGCCCCCTGGCTGTCTGAGGTTCTCCGTGAACATCGCTCTAAACTCAGGGCTGCAGAGAGGAAATGGCAGAAATCAAGAAACTCTACAGACCTCAGTGTGTATCAGTCTCTCCTCTCTTCCTTCTCTGCAAATGTCTTCACGGCTAAAACATCCTACTACCACAACAAAATTAACAGCTGTTGTGACGCTCGGACACTCTTCAAGACTTTCTCTTCTCTTCTTGATCCACCGCCACCACCTCCTCCATCGACTCTTACAGCGGACGACTTTGCAGTTTTCTTCACAAATAAGACGAGATCCATCAGCGGCCAATTCTCCACACCGCAGACTGAGGACAACTTCACAATGACCGATGCACACTCTTTCTCCTCCTTCTCCCCACTCTCAGAGATGGACGTCTCCGAACTTCTCCTGTCCAATCATCCTACTACTTGTCCACTTGATCCGATCCCCACTCACCTCCTTCAAGCGATCTCTTCTTCAGTCATACCTTTGCTTACTCACGTTATCAACTCCTCTCTTCACTCTGGAACATTTCCCTCAGCATTCAAGCAGGCTCGGGTAAGCCCACTGCTCAAGAAACCATCACTAAATCCAGCGCTTCTTGAAAACTACAGACCGGTATCCCTTCTTCCATTTATTGCAAAGACACTTGAGCGAGCTGTGTTCAACCAGTTTTCTATATTCCTTGTACAGAACAACCTCCTGGACAGCAACCAATCTGGCTTCAAAAGTGGCCACTCAACTGAGACTGCTCTGCTCTCGGTTACTGAAGCCCTGCGACTAGCAAGAGCAGCTTCAAAATCCTCGGTACTCATCTTACTGGACCTTTCTGCTGCTTTTGACACTGTTAATCACCAGATTCTCCTGTCCACCCTCAGAAAGATGGGCATCTCTGGAACAGCACTCCTGTGGGTTAAGTCCTACCTCTCTGACAGATCCTTCAGTGTGTCTTGGAGGGGTGATGTTTCAAAGTCACACCACCTTGCTACTGGGGTTCCTCAAGGCTCAGTACTTGGACCACTTCTCTTCTCCATCTACATGACATCATTAGGATCTGTCATTCAGAAGCATGGCTTTTCTTATCACTGCTACGCTGATGACACCCAACTCTACCTCTCATTCCAACCAGATGACCCGACGGTAGCTGCTCGCATTTCAGCCTGTCTGAGTGACATCTCTAGCTGGATGAATGACCATCACCTTCAGCTTAACCTTACGAAGACAGAACTCCTGGTGATTCCAGCTAACCCATTGCTTCATCACAACTTCTCTATACAGCTGGGCTCATCAACCATTACTCCTTCGAGGACAGCTAGAAACCTAGGAGTTGTGATGGATCATCAGTTAAGCTTCACAGACCACATTGCTACAACTACCCGGTCCTGCAGGTTTGCCTTATACAACATTAGGAAGATTAGACCCTTCCTGTCAGAGCAAGCAACCCAACTTCTTGTCCAAGCTCTTGTTCTCTCCAGACTGGACTATTGTAATGCTCTCCTGGCGGGCCTTCCTGCATGTACTGTCAAGCCTCTGCAATTGATTCAGAATGCAGCAGCGAGGGTTGTCTTCAATGAGCCAAAGAAAGCTCACGTTACTCCGCTCCTCATCAGGTTACACTGGCTACCAGTAGCTGCTCGCATCAAATTCAAGGTACTGATGCTAGCCTACAAGACGACCACTGGCACGGCACCAACTTACCTAAACTCATTGGTTAAATCTTATGTGCCCTCCAGAAGTTTGCGCTCTGCAAGTGATCGACGCCTTGTGGTACCATCCCAAAGAAGTTCAAAATCACTCTCAAGGACCTTTTCCTGGACTGTCCCCAGCTGGTGGAATGACCTCCCAATCTCAATTCGTACAGCTGAGTCTTTACTCATTTTCAAGAAACAGCTAAAGACTCATCTTTTTCGCCTGCACTTAACCAACTAACACTAGCACTTTTCCTTTTCTTGTTTTTTAATTAAAAAAAAAAAAAAAAAAAAAACCTACCTATGCGTTCTATACTAGACTAACTGAGACCTGTCATGGCACTTGTATACTGTTGTTGTTCTCTTGTTGACCTGACTGCTTCTGTTGTTCTCATTTGTAAGTCGCTTTGGATAAAAGCGTCTGCTAAATGATTAAATGTAAATGTAATGTAATATTAGAGAACAACCTACAATTTCCTAAGTTTCAAGGTCACTGCTAAGTGCTATTTGAATATTTCCTAACAGTAGTAGTAGTAGGGCAATCTTAAGCATATTTCAAAAATTAATTCTATTCTGAAGCACAAAAAAAACTTGAATGAGGTATTTGAAAAAGAACCCTGATCAAAATTAAAATGCTTACAGATACCTCGAAGTTACAGTAATGGTGTTAATCTGGCAAAAACTTGAATGAGGTATTTGAAAAAGAACCCTGATCAAAAATAAAACGCTTACAGATACCTCCAAGTTAATGGTGTTAATCTGGATGGTAATATCCTTAATTAAATGATGAACCCTGTTTAACAGGCAGCATTCCTTTAATTTTCACTGAGATTGCAAGATGGTGGGCCACTTTAAGGTGACTAAAACCATGCAACGGCAGGTTGTCCAGATGAAGGCCAAAGAGATTACCCTTTCAGCAACTGCAAGGGAAGTAAGCATCTCTAGATCTGTGATTTTTTGAATATAGCAACATTACAATGACACTAATTAATTAAACTCCCCCAAAAAGGCTGGAAATCCATCCATCCATCCCTCCATCCATCTTCTTCCGCTTATCCGGGGCCGGGGCCGGGTCGCGGGGGCAGCAGTCTAAGCAGAGAACCCCAGACTTCCCTCTCCCTAGACACTTCCTCCAGCTCTTCTGGGGGGACACCGAGGCGTTCCCAGGCCAGCCGGGAGACATAGTCTCTCCAGCATGTCCTAGGTCTTCCCCGGGGTCTCCTCCCAGTGGGACGCGCCCGGAACACCTTCCCAGGGAAGGCGTCCAGGAGGCATCTGGAACAGATGCCCGAGCCAACTCAGCTGACCCCTCTCGATGTGGAGGAGCAGCGGCTCTACTCTGAGCTCATTTCGGCCGCCTGTATCCGGGATCTTGTCCTTTCGGTCATGACCCAAAGCTCATGACCATAGGTGAGAGTAGGAACGTAGATTGACCGGTAAATCGAGAGCTTCGCCTTGTGGCTCAGCTCTTTCTTCACCACGACAGACCGGTACATCGACCGCATTACTGCAGAAGCTGCACCGATCCGTCTGTCAATCTCCCGTTCCATCCTTCCCTCACTCGTGAACAAGACCCCAAGATACTTAAACTCCTCCACTTGAGGCAGGAACTCTCCACCAACCTAAAGTGGGCAAGCCACCCTTTTCCGACTGAGGACCATGGCCTCGGATTTGGAGGTGCTGATTCTCATCCCAGCCCATGCTGAAGGTCCTGGCTTGATGAGGCCAACACGACAACATCATCCGCAAAGAGCAGAGACGAAATCGTGTTGTCACCAAACCTGACCCCCTCCGGCCCCTGGCTGCGCCAAGAAATTCTGTCCAAAAAAATCATGAACAGAACCGGCGACAAAGGGCAGCCCTGCCGGAGTCCAACACGCACCGGGAACAAGTCTGACTTACTGCTGGCAATACGAACCAAGCTCCTGCTCCGGCCGTACAGGGACCGGATAGCCCTTAGCAAAGGGCCCCGGACCCCATACTCCCGGAGCACCCTCCACAGGCCGCTGCGAGGGACACAGTTGAATGCCTTCTCCAAATCCACAAAGCACATGTGGACTGGTTGGGCAAACTCCCATGAACCCTCCAGCACCCTGTAGAGGGTATAGAGCTGGTCCAGTGTTCCACGGCCTGGACGAAAACCACACTGTTCCTCCTGATTCCGAGGTTCTACTATCGGCCGGATTCTCCTCTCCAGTACCCTGGCATAGACTTTCCCAGGGAGGCTGAGAAGTGTGATCCCCCTGTAGTTGGAACACACCCTCCGGTCCCCCTTCTTAAAAAGAGGGACCACCACCCTGGTCTGCCATCCCAGAGGCACCGTCCCCGACTGCTACGCGATGCTGCAGAGGCGTGTCAGCCAAGACAGCCCCACAACATCCAGAGACTTGAGGTACTCAGGGCGGATCTCATCCACCCCCGATGCCTTGCCACCGAGGAGTATCTTGACTACCTCGGTGACTTCAGCTTGGGTGATGGACGAGTCCACATCTGAGCCCTCAGCCTCTGCTTCCTCAATGGAAGACGTGACAGCGGGATTGAGGAGATCCTCGAAGTATTCCTTCCACCGTCCAACGACATCCCCAGTTGAGGTCAACAGCTCCCCTACTCTACTGTAAACAGCGTTGGTAGGGCACTGCTTCCCTCTCCTGAGGCGCCGGACGGTTTGCCAGAATCTCTTCGAGGCTGACCGATAGTCCTTCTCCATGGCCTCACCGAACTCCTCCCAGGCCCGAGTTTTTGCCTCCACATCCACCAGGGCTGTAGTCCGCTTGGCCTGCCGGTACCTGTCAGCTGCCTCAGGAGTCCCACAAGCCAACCAGGCCCGATAGGACTCCTTCTTCAGCTTGACGGCATCCCTTACTTCCGGTGTCCACCACCGTGTTCGGGGATTGCCGCCTCGACAGGCACCGGAAACCTTACGGCCACAGCTCCGAGCGGCCGCTTCGACAATGGAGGTGGAGAACATGGTCCACTTGGACTCAATATCTCCAGCCTCACTCGGGATCCGGTCGAAGCTCTGCCGGAGGTGGGAGTTGAAGATCTCTCTGACAGGAGACTCGGCCAAACGTTCCCAGCAGACCCTCACAGTACGTTTGGGTCTGCCGAGTCTGTCCAGCTTCCTCCCCTGCCATTGGATCCAACTCACCACCAGGTGGTGATCGGTTGACAGCTCCGCCCCTCTCTTCACCCGAGTGTTCAAGACATACGGCCGGAGGTCGGATGAAATGACCACAAAGTCGATCATCGACCTACGGCCTAGGGTGTCCTGGTGCCACAGGTACTGATGGTGTTCGTTATGGACAAGCTGTAACTAGCACAGAAGTCCAATAACTGAACACCGCTCGGGTTCAGATCAGGGGGGCCGTTCCTCCCAATCATGCCCCTCCAGGTGTCACTGTCGTTGCCCACGTGGGCGTTGAAGTCCCCCAGTAAAACGACGGAGTCCCCAGTCGGAGCACTTTCCAGCACCCCTCCCAGAGACTCCAAGAAGGCCGGGTACTCTGCACTGCCGTTCGGCCCGTAGGCACAAACGACAGTGAGAGACCTATTCCCGACCCGAAGGCGCAGGGAAGCGACCCTCTCGTTCACCGGGGTAAACTCCAACACATGGCAGCTGAGCTGGGGGGCTATAAGCAGACCCACACCAGCCCGCCGCCTCTCACCATGGGCAACTCGAAAAAAGGTGAAGAGTCCATCCTCTCTCGAGGAGTGTGGTTCCAGAGCCCAAGCTGTGCGTAGAGGTGAGCCCGACTATCGCTAGTCGGAACCTCTCAACCTCACGCACAATCTCGGGCTCCTTCCCCGCCAGAGAGGTGACGTTCCACGTCCCTAGAGCTAGTTTCCGTGTCCAGGGATCGGGCTGTCGAGGCCCCCGCCTTCGACTGCCGCCCGATTGTCTAAGCACCGGCCCCTTGCGGTCCCTCCTGTAGGTGGTGAGCCCACGGGAAGGCGGCTGGAAATCCACGAGACAAATTTGAGATTCTCAAATGGTAATCAGTTCAACACTGCAGCTGGAATTGCTCTCAAGTTCAGTGCTGATCTGTCTTTCCATGTTTAAGAGCAGTTGGTCTGAAAGCCCACTCTGCAGTGACCAAACCTCTCATCAGCAGAAAGAATCAAAAGGCTAGGCTCGCCTTTGCTGAGGAGCATGTTGTGTGGACAGAGGAGAACTAGTCCAAAGTTCACTTAAGTGATTAGAGCAAGTTTAATTTACTTGGGTCTGATGAGAAAAAAAATTGTTATAGAATTCCAAGTGCATAAAGAAGTCAGTGAAAGGTGGAGGAGGAAGTGTCATGGTTTGGAAGTTAACTAATTTGTTTATCAGAACCTCCTACAGCAACATGTGGTGCCTTCCCTGCAAGCATCTTCCAATAAGCCTGCAATTTTCATTGAGATTTTATATATATTTACAATTTACATGTATTCATTTAGCAGAGTCTTTTATCCAAAGCGACTTACAAATGAGGACAGTGGAAGCAATCAAAAACAACAAAAAGAGAAATGATATATAAGTGCTATAACAAGTCTCAGTTAGCTTAACACAGTACAGTACACGTAGCAAGGGTTTTTAAATAATATAATAAATAAAAAGAATTGTATATATATATATATCCATCCATCTTCTACCGCTTATCCGGGGCCGGGTCGCGGGGGCAGCAGTCTAAGCAGAGAACCCCAGACTTCCCTCTCCCTAGACACTTCCTCCAGCTCTTCTGGGGGGACACCGAGGCGTTCCCAGGCCAGCCGGGAGACATAGTCTCTCCAGCGTGTCCTAGGTCTCCCCCGGGGTCTCCTCCCAGTGGGATGTGCCCGGAACACCTTCCCGGGAAGGCGTCCAGGAGGCATCCGGAACAGATGCCCGAGCCACCTCAGCTGACCCCTCTCGATGTGGAGGAGCAGCGGCTCTACTCTGAGCTCCTCCCGGGTGACTGAGCTTCTCCCCCTATCTCTAAGGGATCGCCCAGCCACCCTGCGGAGAAAGCACATTTCGGCCGCCTGTATCCGGGATCTTGTCCTTTCGGTCATGACCCAAAGCTCATGACCATAGGTGAGAGTAGGAACGTAGATTGACCGGTAAATCGAGAGCTTCGCCTTGCGGCTCAGCTCTTTCTTCACCACGACAGACCGGTACATCGACCGCATTACTGCAGAAGCTGCACCGAACCGTCTGTCAATCTCCCGTTCCATCCTTCCCTCACTCGTGAACAAGACCCCAAGATACTTAAACTCCTCCACTTGAGGCAGGAACTCTCCACCAACCTGAAGTGGGCAAGCCACCCTTTTCCGACTGAGGACCATGGCCTCGGATTTGGAGGTGCTGATTCTCATCCCAGCCGCTTCACACTCGGCTGCAAACCGTCCCAGTGCATGCTGAAGGTCCTGGCCTGATGAGGCCAACACGACAACATCATCCGCAAAGAGCAGAGACGAAATCGTGTTGTCACCAAACCTGACCCCCTCCGGCCCCTGGCTGCGCCTAGAAATTCTGTCCATAAAAATCATGAACAGAACCGGCGACAAAGGGCAGCCCTGCCGGAGTCCAACACGCACCGGGAACAAGTCTGACTTACAGCTGGCAATACGAACCAAGCTCCTGCTCCGTTCGTACAGGGACCGGATAGCCCTTAGCAAAGGGCCCCGGACCCCATACTCCCGGAGAACCCTCCACAGGCCGCCGCGAGGGACACAGTCGAATGCCTTCTCCAAATCCACAAAGCACATGTGGACTGGTTGGGCATACTCCCATGAACCCTCCAGCACCCTGTAGAGGGTATAGAGCTGGTCCAGTGTTCCACGGCCTGGACGAAAACCACACTGTTCCTCCTGAATCCGAGGTTCTACTATCGGCCGGATTCTCCTCTCCAGTACCCTGGCATAGACTTTCCCAGGGAGGCTGAGAAGTGTGATCCCCCTGTAGTTGGAACACACCCTCCGGTCCCCCTTCTTAAAAAGAGGGACCACCACCCCGGTCTGCCATCCCAGAGGCACCGTCCCCGACTGCCACGCGATGCTGCAGAGGCGTGTCAGCCAAGACAGCCCCACAACATCCAGAGACTTGAGGTACTCAGGGCGGATCTCATCCACCCCCGGTGCCTTGCCACCGAGGAGTTTCTTGACTACCTCGGTGACTTCAGCTTGGGTTATGGACGAGTCCACATCTGAGCCCTCAGCCTCTGCTTCCTCAATGGAAGACGTGACACCGGGATTGAGGAGATCCTCGAAGTATTCCTTCCACCGTCCAACGACATCCCCAGTTGAGGTCAACAGCTCCCCACCTCTACTGTAAACAGCATTGGTAGGGCACTGCTTCCCTCTCCTGAGGCGCCGGACGGTTTGCCAGAATCTCTTCGAGGCTGACCGATAGTCCTTCTCCATGGCCTCACCGAACTCCTCCCAGGCCCGAGTTTTTGCCTCCACAACCACCCGGGCTGTAGTCCGCTTGGCCTGCCGGTACCTGTCAGCTGCCTCTGGAGTCCCACAAGCCAACCAGGCCCGATAGGACTCCTTCTTCAGCTTGACGGCATCCCTTACTTCCGGTGTCCACCACCGGGTTCGGGGATTGCCGCCTCGACAGGCACCGGAAACCTTACGGCCACAGCTCCGAGCGGCCGCTTCGACAATGGAGGTGGAGAACATGGTCCACTCGGACTCAATATCTCCAGCCTCCCTCGGGATCCAGTCGAAGCTCTGCCGGAGGTGGGAGTTGAAGATCTCTCTGACAGGAGACTCGGCCAAACGTTCCCAGCAGACCCTCACAGTACGTTTGGGTCTGCCGAGTCTGTCCAGCTTCCTCCCCCGCCATCGGATCCAACTCACCACCAGGTGGTGATCGGTTGACAGCTCCGCCCCTCTCTTCACCCGAGTGTCCAAGACATACGGCCGGAGGTCGGATGAAACGACCACAAAGTCGATCATCGACCTACGGCCTAGGGTGTCCTGGTGCCACGTGTACTGATGGACACCCTTATGCTTGAACATGGTGTTCGTTATGGACAAGCTGTAACTAGCACAGAAGTCCAATAACTGAACACCGCTCGGGTTCAGATCAGGGGGGCCGTTCCTCCCAATCACGCCCCTCCAGGTGTCACTGTCGTTGAAGTCCCCCAGTAAAACGACGGAGTCCCCAGTCGGAGCACTTTCCAGCACCCCTCCCAGAGACTCCAAGAAGGCTGGGTACTCTGCATTGCCGTTCGGCCCGTAGACCAGCCCGCCGCCTCTCACCATGGGCAACTCCAGAGTGGTGAAGAGTCCATCCTCTCTCGAGGAGTGTGGTACCAGAGCCCAAGCTGTGCGTAGAGGTGAGTCCGACTATCGCTAGTCGGAACCTCTCTACCTCACGCACAATCTCGGGCTCCTTCCCCGCCAGTGAGGTGACGTTCCACGTCCCTAGAGCTAGTTTCCGTGTCCAGGGATCGGGCTGTCGAGGCCCCCGCCTTCGACTGCCACCCGATTGTCTAAGCACCGGCCCCTTACGGTCCCTCCTGTAGGTGGTGAGCCCACGGGAAGGCGGCCCCACGTCGCTCCTTCGGGCTGAGCCCGGCCGGACCCCGTGGGGGGAGGCCCGGCCACCAGGCGCTCGCATACGAGCCCCAACCCCGGGCCTGGCTCCAGGGTGGGGCCCCGGCTGCGCCATACCGGGCGACGTCACGGTCCTTTGATTTATTCTTCTCATAAGGGGTTTTGAACCGCTCTTAGTCTGACACGTCGCCTAGGACCTGTTTGCCTTGGGAGACCCTACCAGGGGCATATAGCCCCGGACAACATAGCTCCTAGGGTCATTCGGGTACTCAAACCCCTCCACCACGTTAAGGTGGCAGTTCAAGGAGGGAGTTCTATATGTAGAGAGAGAGAGAGAGAGAGAGAGAGAGAGAGAGAGCTTGAACAAGGAGTTGTGAAGCATGTTCCGAAAGAAAGGGTCTGATCTTCTTGATGTTGAATAAAGCAAATCTGCAGGATCGGACAGTTTTAGCAATGTGGTCTGAGAAAGTCAGCTGATCATTAATCACAACTCCGAGGCTTCTGTCTGTTTTTGAAGGAGTTATGGTTGATGTGCCTAACTTGTTGGTGAAATTGTGATGAAACGATGGGTTTGCTGGAATCACAAGCAGTTCTGTCTTGGCAAGGTTCAGCTGAAGGTGATGGTCCAGGAGAGGGGTCAGCTGAGGTGGCTCGGGCATCTGTTCCGGATGCCTCCTGGACGCCTTCCCGGGAAGGTGTTCCGGGCACCATCCAGCAAGAAATGTTTGTTAGAAATGTGAGAAGCTACTGTCGGATAATCAGGATGGAATGAGAGGTAGAGTTGAATGTCATCAGCATAGCAGTGGTATGTTTCTGAATGACAGAATCTAATGATGCCATGTAGATAGAGAAGAGAAGTGGTCCAAGAACTGAGCCCTGAGCCACCCCAGTAGTTAGATGTTGTGACTTGGACACCTCACCTCTCCAAAATGCTTTGAAGGACCTATCTGATAGGTAAGACTCAAACCACTGAAGTGTGGTTCCTGAGATGCCCTTTGCCAGTGGGGTTGATAGGAGGATCTGGTGGTTAACCGTGTCAAAAGCAGCGGACAGATCAAGCAGGATAAGTACTGAAGATTTGGATTCCGCTCTTGCCAGTCTTAAGGCTTCAACAACTGAGAGCAAGACAGTCTCAGTTGAATGTCCACTTCTGAAGCTAGATTGGTTGCTGTCAAGGAGGTAGGGTTAGGTGTAGGGTTGGTGTAGGGCCATAGAATATACAGTTTCTACAGTATAAAAACCATTACGCCTATGGGATGTCCCCACAAAAACAAACGTGTGTATGTGTGTGTGTGTGTGTGTGTGTGTGTGTGTGTGTGTGTGTGTGTGCTGACAATTCAGCTTTGCAGAGGAATATTACCTTTTTAAATATATAAAAATAAAATATT
This sequence comes from Carassius carassius, assembly GCF_963082965.1. Classification (NCBI taxonomy): domain Eukaryota; kingdom Metazoa; phylum Chordata; class Actinopteri; order Cypriniformes; family Cyprinidae; genus Carassius; species Carassius carassius. Next base: position 14,320,373 of record NC_081787.1, on the reverse strand, counting down.
GCTGTAACATATTTCATAATATTGCTGTTTTTACTGTATACTTGATCAAATAAATGCAGCATTTATGAAAATAAAAGTATTTTTTTATTTCTTATTTAGATTTTTTTATGATGCTCTAAAGGTGATAATTGTGAGATTACTGAGATTATACTTTTCTAATTTAAACATTACTGTTATACTGCAGCCATATATTCTTATAACACCTTGCCCCATTAGCTTCTATTTCTCCTAGGAAAGTAAGATAAAGCGGTGAGACAAACTTGACACTTATATTTAAATACAATTTAAAAAAAAAATAAAAGTTGACACTTTCATATATAATTTTACATATAAAGTTATCGAGAGGTGAATTTGGTGAGAGGTTTAATTTATGGCTCATGTAGTGTGACTCAGAGGCCACAATCCCTGTTAACATCATCAGGATACATACATGCTAAGCCATTAGTATACCATTAGTGTCTAGATAACCTTTCCCCTACCAGTGCTGACACAAAAACTCTGTGTAATAGATGTGTTTAACAGGAAGCAGAGGAAGTGTGGTTTCACCTGGATGAGAATAACAATGGCTTTTCTGTGTGAGAGACTTGCTTGTGCTTATACTGGCATTTTACATCAAGCTAGTTCGGACACTGAAGCCACATTGACATTGATTTTAAAAATAATGGAATATTTTTATCTATTGTCTTTGATTCAGTGATTTACTTATAATACTCAAAGACACTAGGCAGTCCCCACCTACAGACAGAGTCAGAGGTTTAAATGAATCTGTCAATGAGTCAGTGATTCACTCATAATACTCATGAACAAAATGCATACATTTCAGGCTAACCAAATGTATGAAACATTTTTTATGCAAATTATTAACATCAGATTTGTAAAAAAAAAACAAAAAAAAAAACATAAATTTATTTATTGTAGCATATGATTTTATTATTTCTATTTAGCATGTGTTCCCATTGCAGTTTTATCAAAAATTAGCTTTTGCTTTATATTACACTGTTTACAAGATCTCACTTCAAAGACAGCCGAGACCAACACAACTAGAGCCCCAGATACAGATCCCCTGTAAAGACCTTGTCTCAGAGGACCATCAGGACAAGTCCACAGGAAACAGATGATTCTTCTGCACAATCTAACTTTGCTGCAGCCTGGAATTGAACTACTGGTTTCTTCTGGTCAGAGGAGAACTGGCCCCCCAACTGAGCCTGGTTTCTCCCAAGGTTTTTTTCTCCATTCTGTCACTGATGGAGTTTTGGTTCCTCGCCGCTGTCGCCTCTGGTTTGCTTAGTTGGGGTCACTTCATCTACAGCGATATCGTTGACATCACTGAATTCAATGATGAACTGCCTTTGACTATCATTTTGCATTATTGACACACTGTTTTCCTAATGAATGTTGTTCAGTTGCTTTGACGCAATGTATTTTGTTTAAAGCACTATATAAATAAAGGTGACTTGACTTGACTTTACCTTCCTTTTTTCCCAAAAGGATAAAGGTAAAGTGGTCTAAAATTGACTCTTCAATCAAATGCATTGGTTCTGAAATTGGAATTACACAACCCTAATTGATATTTGCCTGGCTAAACAAAGTTCTCCTGTGATTTAAGCAGTTTAGCAATTGTTCAAATCTTATAGTAGAGGATCTACTGATAGTCATTTTAGCAGCCTTGTTGACAGGACTGGCAGCATTTGTTTCACAACAAAAGTGACTCTGCGATGATCGTTTGATTGCTTTATCGACTGCAATCTAATAGATTATGGGAGGTCATTCAGTCTGTCATCCATCTTTCACTTTCTGTCCTTCCTTTTTCCTTGCATCCCATCATTCCCTCATTTTTTCTCTCATTCTTTCCCCTTTGTGTGTCTGGCACACAGCTTTGACAAACAGGCTAAAAGGTAAAAGCTCGTCATTGTTATCAGCAGGGGACAGGATGACACAGGCAACTATGACTTGTCTGTGCACTGTCTCTGACTAATCATCCAGACCAACCACACACACAAACATGAAACCTTGTGCAGGAAAAGCAGGCAAAGAGGGGTCAAGATAGTGTGGGTTTATTTTTAAACTTCATGAAATGTTGCATGTAGCTACTAATAAAAAAAACCAACCATTTTTAGGCCAGGAATTTCATTCATAATCTGTTGGAGAGACGACTGGTGCATTTGTTCTAATATTACAATCTGCTGTATTCACTGCTTACTCTCCCAGTTGGGTTTCAAGGTTCACTGAGATCAGCCTACCTAATCGCCATCATATTTCTCTATTTAAATGAGCTATACAGACAAAGTATCCCAGGTACCCACTTAGAAGTTGTCAGGAGTCACAACTGAGCATTAGGTATTTATCTATTTTTATATCTAACAAATTAAGAGCCTCGTTTGCTAATCATCTAAATAATTTTTTACTTATATTGTTTTCAAAAGGGATGAGGAGGTAATGATTTTTATAAAATGAAATTTCTGAACTAGTCAGTAGGATGTTAAAAACATTTATAATGGAATACTCCCCATATTATGATTGTTTCATCGAACTTGTTAAGCCATTAAAGCAAATATTGTGCAAATATCTCATCCAGGCTTCACTTTTGGCCACTTCTCACAGAAATCATTGTTATTCACCTGCATTTCTGTTATAATTCTGGAAAACTACTTCAAATAATTAATTGTGGTGCAATCATCAAATCAGTTTTGTCATGACATTATTGTATTACTACTAATAGGATAGCTTTCAAAAGGTATTATAAACCTAGTTGTCTCTACTTCATAAATTTGATAAATGTGTGACCTAAAGGTGTTTATTACACAGCCCATGCCATATCAGGATTAAACCCCCATAATCCTCCAGTAGAAAGGGTTAGATAAAAGTCAGCATAACTGTAGTTTCAGGTAAATGTTCAATTCCAAAGTTTTGAGTTTTTTCCTTCTTGGTGAAGGTTCCAGTGAATAGGTACAATACTGAAAATTAGATTTAAGTCATTTCAACTGTATATCAGCTCAGTTGTGAAGCTAAAGGTGAAGAAAAAAATGGTTTTAAAAAGGCTGACAGAATGTCTTTTTTTTTCAGAATTATACATCAAGTAATACAGTGAATACAAATATTTAACAGATAATATTCTAAATGATTACAAAGCATCATAAGACAAAAACAAAAAGGAACACATACACACACAAAAACATAATGGAAAGGGGTATACATATATAATTAAAATAAAGAAGAGAAATTTAATTCTTTGACAATGTCCATAGTTCTTATTGCTTTGCGGTATGAAAGTCCTTTCAGTGTTTCAAAGTAAATCTTCATGTCAGCCTTAAAATGGTAGATGTTGGGTATCTTTTCAGACCATTTACATTTATGTATGTAAAACTTACCAAGTAATAAGATAAGATTTAACACAAAACTGTGACTTTTATCTATCTCTTTTTTGTCATAATAAAAAAACATCCTTTTTCTCTATGCAAATTTTAATTCCACTCAACATATTAAATAAATATTTCACATCAATCCAAAAAAACTTCACATACAAGCATTCAAAGAAAAGATGTAAGACAGTTTCAGTATCCTTTTTACAAAATGTACAGGATTCAGAAGGTCACTTTTATATCGTTTTAGGAACTCATTTGTTGGGTAAATTTTATGTATAATTTGAAAGTATATTTCAAAAACGTTATTATTAATACAGTATTTATTATTATAAGTCCAAACCAATCTCCAAATAATATTTCCAAAATGTTCATTCCAAAAATATTTATTTCGGGGCGTAGCAGGGCAGTGAACCAAGCATCTAAAAAACTTATTATTACATTTACTATCTTTTATATCAACTCCATTTAACAAGACCTGTTTTTTATTCATTGATTGCTTATGAGGTTCACTACTACCTCTCAAGAGTCTCAATAAACCTTCTGGAATTGCATCCAGACAAGACAATACTATACTCCCTTGGAGTTATTGGAATCCTAAATATGTTTAAAAATTCAGTATAAGTTAGTAAGTAACCCTCATTATTCATCAGTTGTGAGACCATTAGAATATTGTTTTTAATCCAATTGTCATAGAAGATTGATTTATTCTTATATTTAACAATTTTACTATTCCAAATTAACTGTTTGTGAGGGGAGAAGTTATGTTTGTATATAAGATGTTTGTATATAAGAAGCCAACATAAAAGAGCCCGTCTATGAAAATTGGATAGCTGAATGGGGAGCTTGTTAACCTCAAAGTCGCATTTTAAAAGGAACTCTATACCACCAACTTTTTCAAAAATAAGATTTGGAATGATATACCATAGTTTATCAGTATGCTTAATATAGTGTTTAATCCAGTTCAATTTGAAGATTGTATTAGAAGTATCAAAATCAAGCACATTTTAACCTCCTTGATTATAAGAATTACATAAAATATTTTTATTTAAATAGTGTGACTTGTTTTCCATATAAAGTTGAATAAGGTTGAATCAATTTTTTTAATACAAGATTTTGGTACATCTCACACCTTTGCAGGATAGACTACACGAGACAGCCCCTCAGTTTTGGACAAAAGAACTCTACCTTTGAGTGATAGATCCCTCATGAGCCACATATCAAATCTCTTTTTTGTTTTCACTATAAGGGGTTGGAAATTAGATTGCACTCTGTCTGATTGATTTTTACATATATTGATACCAAGGTACGTAACTTCCTGGAATACCTTCAAATGGCTGACAGAATGTCAATATATATTTTATTATCACCGGCAGCGCCAGGGGGGGTCCTGGGGGGTCTCAAGACCCTGCCAAAAAACGCCTTGACCCCCCATTTGACCCCCCACCCTCTTCCTGATTATATATATATAATATATATATATCCGGGATAAATATAAAAAAAACTTATCTTCAAACTACGCAGAATAATAATAAATAATTATTATTTCGACATTTATTCATACACTCAACGAGAAACGTTTCTGTCGGACGCGTCCGATTCGAGAACCGAGGAGCTGATGATACTGCGCATGTGTGATTCAGTGTGAAGCAGACTGACTCAAAGCTCGTCTGAACCGAACTGATTCTTTTGATGATTTATTCTGAACTGATTCTGTGCTAGTGTTATGAGCGCGGGTAAACCGAAGGCTTGAATGAAGGGCAGTCATCGCGAATGACATTACATCGAGCGCAAAAGAACCGGTGAACCGTTTTTTTTTCCAACTTGTTTTATTTGATCGAACTGTCCGAAAGAACCGGTTCACTTGAGCAGCTGCTCCTTTGCCCCTTAAACGTACAGTATGGGATTTTTGGCCACCAGGGGTCACTCAATCAAAATAATAACATGAGACGTACTTTGATGACGTCGGGAAAGAGCGTAGGCTCATGGGAGTTGTTGTTCATTGGAACACGCGCTCTGTCGCTCCCCACATTCCTCACTCATTTTAACTGAGGCCGGCGACACACTGGATGCGTGGCGCAAGCGTCTCAGCTGTGTGGCGTGTCAGTTTTTAATTCGGCTTCCATGTTAATAGGTTAGAGCTTGCAGACTGCCTGCGTGAGACGTGCGTCTCAGGCGCGGCTCGAGCCACGCGGAAAACGCGTGCATGCTAGAAATAGAACCGACGCCTATTTTTCACGCGACACGCAAGCGTGTTGGAAGCGTTTCCAGGCAAAATATAATAGGAAAATATGTTTATATGTAATTTTGTACACAAATACATATTAATTCATGACATTTTGACGTTTGAAAGTCTATAGGTTGACATAAATTCTGATATGAATGTAATTTAAAAAATAAATAAATAATTATTGATTTTCAAATATTGCACCTGTCAAACATAGTCTATTTTGCCGCCAATACTGTTGACGGTGTCCTTTATCAGTAGGCTTTATATTTATGTTCAACATGAAATATAGATATTGTTGTCATGAAGACAAGAGTCTGGTCTGTCAGCGGTCTCCCTCTATGTCACCTACAGCAGCAGCTGCGTGCCGCGCCGCGTCAAGCACGGTTCTGGTGTGTAAAGACACAGAAAACGCGAGGCAGCCGCCACGCTTCTGGCACGCAGCAGAGACGCCACGCAGCCAGTGTGTCACCGGCCTTAGTATTTTGACAATCACGTATTTTCGAACGGAGAGATATATGAATTATCAGACCCCTATCAAATCAATATTCCATCTAGCTAGTAGTAATATATGTTAAAAAAACACGGTTGCCTTTCGTTAATAATTATAACTACGTTTATACTATGATATCGAACAAGATAGTGAACTGCATTGGAAGCTACTTTATCCAGCTAGATATAGAACACATGTAGATTTACATTATACTCTACATGAGAGCTAGTCCGTCTGTGTTTTACACAAGACATCATCGTTTCACAAAATATACGGATAGATATAGTTAGCTGAATGGATGCATACCTGTTTATTAGAATGCAAGCATCTCTCTGTAGTTTCAGCTTGTCACGAAGCTCTCTCTATCTTGGAAATGCAACTCATATTATATATAATATTTACCCGTGTCTCGTTTCTTCTCTTGTCCCAAAACCTTCTCAGGTCATTTATTTCACCTGTACGTTTGTGCTTCACAGAACGTGCAGGCAAAGCATAATCATGATCCATAACTAAGTTATTGATTGGGTATAAATACTAATATAAACAATATAAATATAAAATATAATAGTCTCGATCAAAGTTAGCTACTACTTTTTCTTCTTCGTCTCGTCTTTGCTTCTGTTCACCTTTGTATTTGGCGGTTCCGCAGGAAGTTAGATAAACTAGAGGGGTCAAAGTTTATATGACTCCATAGACGGGCGACAAAACGGAAATAAAGAAACGTGCCGTGTCCTCTAATTAAACTATAATTTTCTCCGGATTTGAAAGTTTGTGGAAACTGTCGGGATAATGTAAGTACGCAACTAAAAAATATGTATAACATAGATATAGTGATATCTGCTATTTTTAAAGCAGAAAAATTACATATTGCACCTTTAAGTGCCCTTTTGTTAAAGCAAAATGTCCTCGAATTTTTTTTGTAATAACATTCCCTTTTGTGAATGCCTGCCCACGCCCAATCATAATATTAGTACAATTTATTAATAATAATTTAGCCGTAAATAAAATGACCAACATGATGAACATGATTTCAACACCGCGACAGCTGGTAAGTGGTGTTTCATTCTCAGCGAAGTGATTTTGATGTCTATTTACTTATTATTATTTTACAAGAAGCATGTGATGTGAGAACATGCAGATATGTTGTTTATATTGCTGTGTGTAGGCTGTAGTGTAGAAGTAACACGAGCGTGCTGTTTGAGGGAGAAAAGTTTCACAGGCATCGAAGGGTCTGGTCTTTTTTATGTTATTTGACTAAACTATTATTATATTACAGTACTTATTTATTTTTTAACACATAGAGTGCCTTAAAAATAATTATCACAACACTGGTAAGGCTTATTCAGATTTTCTCATTCTCTGAATTATCATTATAAAAATAAAAACAATTCAGAAATGAATTAAAATATACTTATATTGTAAATGTGACGCAAATATTTTTTTTCTTTCTACAATAGCAACAGTGTTTACAACAGCAAGACCACTTTAGCCTGTAAACTCAATAATATCTCTCTGGAAATAAATTTAAAAATATCAATGTAAAAAATGCATAACATACCTGACATCAAAGTGCAGTGTGAAGGATATGAATAACAAATGTAGCCTGTCATTTGTTTACATTGCAAAGGTGTTCGATTTTAGACAACAACAACTACAACAGTAATAATAATATGAATCACTATATTCCAGTGTATCAGTTTTTTTATGTTTTGTATCAATATTTAAGGTGAACTTATTGATTAGGTGCAAGAGTAGTAGTGATGGTTAAAATAATAGATTAATGCTGAAATAGTAAATTGAGCCTTGTTCCTAGATGGACAGAGAGTGGAAAGTAATAGATCAAATGAGATGTAAAAAGAGGAAGAAAAAGAGGGAAATGTAGGGGCACAAGTGATAGAAAGAGAGCAGGTAACAGCAAGTCAGCAGACAGAGGCTGGTGAGAAAGAGGAAAATGTAGAGGCACAAGTGTTTTCTATAGTTTTTACTATAACAGTTGTTCTTAATTATTCTGTAGAACAGAGAAGAAAAAGCCATCAGGTTGGGACAATTTAAGACATTTCAGTTTCTAATCCCAGAGCTATTATTATTTTAAACTTAAAATTGTCTTCTCTATTGTTTCTTTTTCAAAACTGCATCAAAGCATTTGCTGCTGTATCAATACATAACCATCCATATCTATACATGAATCAGCAAGGAATGCATCACAATATATTGCTGTATTGATATTTTGAACAACGCCATTTAAAGCCTTGTTCCATGTGCCCCTTTTATACTTTGAGCACCTGCCCCTCCAAAGGTCTCTCCACGGCCCTGTTCAGAGGGAGTGTCAGCCACGTTAAAAAAGTTAACCGCTTAAGTCATTTGTGGATTAATGCTTATTGGAGACACGGACCATTTAAAACGCCAACCCTTTAAAGTTTGAGCATATTGTTTGCAAACTGCAATTGATTAATTAATTAAAAACAAAGTAGTTGATATGCTGTGTTGTTTTTGTTGTTTAGTACCAGTAATATGAAATTATTAGCCGTGTCCACTGTATTTTTTGTTGGTTTTCATGAGACCCCCCTTGAAATAACCAGGACCCCCTATTGCCCCCCCAATCAAAATTGTCTGGAGCCGCCACTGATTATTATTAGTTTTTTTTTTTTCTGGAGTTGTTTTCCTGATTGATTTATAACGGAAATATTGCTGAATAACAATGATTTTGTGCAGTATGTGGCATGATTATGTACACAAGCACACAAAACATATGAAATTGTGACACAATGACCATTACAACGAAAACATGAATTGCATTAGAAGCCTCTATTATTGACTGATTTTCTGCATTGTTTCATTGTGGTGCTACAGGTTACCGGCCAAAGTTAAGCCTGTCAAGAACAAGAAGGGAGTCATTGCAAAGATATGAATTTATTTTACATTTATATATACAACTTTTAGTTCTAGATTGCTGTTTAGTTTCAGCTCACTGTGTGGTTCATAAAGTTTTTATTTTTAGCTTGCATATTTAAACGCTCATATTTTTCTGCAAAAACAATCGTGCTGTTTTCTCTTGAATAAAACATGTCCATCTATTGTTTAAGCTGAATCTTCTATCTCTCCATAGCTTTTTTCCATGTATATTTTATAGTTATCTCTGTATTTACAGTACATTTAGGACCCTAAAGCTCTAAAAGTCCAGTTTCTAAAAAATCTGTGGGTTTTGTTTTTGCTACTGAAATTAAGATGAAAGCTCTTAAAAGTACCAAACGTTATCAAAATATTTGTATTCAAGGGGAGACCGGGGCTAGTCATCACACTTTTTACTTTAACTGACTCCACATTTTATAATATTGTCGGAATCTTATATTAAATAGCAGTTAAACAGTTTAACGTTAAACATTTAAAAGTGTAGTAAAAGTCAGTTTATGAAACTTAATGCAAAAACTTCTAATTAATAATATGTAACGCCTATCCCATTTGCTTTCCTTGACCTGACATTTATGAAAAAAAAAAACTTTTTTCTTAATATACAGTTAAACTCTTTGGTTGAAATACACGATTTATAAATTGAGAGAACAAATTAGTAAACTGTGTTCACAATTTAGCAATTCCAGGGAACAAAATAGTAATCGTGTGAACATTTTACTACATCGAGGGAATGAATTAGTAAATCATGTGCACAATTTATAGATTTTTTCTTGTATGTCATGTGCGGGTCTCTGTAGAAACTAGCATTTATCTCATTTATCTCATTTATCTCTGCCTGTTTGACAACAAGCCCCGGTCTCCCTTGTAAATAGTTCTTCGTACAGTATACATTCAAGTATAAGCTGTACTCCTACTGGTTGTCTGTTTCAGTCTCCCATTGTTGAGAGATAATAGTAGGCTCTGGAAATAGATAACCATGTCAGAAGTGAAGGCCTCAAAGTAAGCCTCTGCCTCCAAAAGGACTCTTTACAGAGGATATTCCTTTTACGTCGAACTCTGTAAATGCCTCCTAGTGGGGTCTCTCTCTCTCTCTCACTCTCTTTCTCTCTCTCACACACACAACACTCTCTCAAGAGAGCAGACTCATCTATCTTTTATCTTCTCACAGTGTGTGTCAGGTTAGTCAGAACCTTTCTAGGCAGAAAGTGGGCAAAGAAAGTGAAAGATAACTTTGAATATGCAGTTCTCAACTCGGAGTCCCGCACCTGTTTCTCCAGGTCTTCATTAGCATTTTTGCTATTGTGAACAGGATTAAAGCCCATCAATGCTCCTTATTGTATCTAAATATTTATAACCTTACATTGTGTGACAACATAGCAGATGGCTGACTAGTTTCTGTGTCTCAGTGCTGATGAATATATTTCATAAGCACCGCTGTATGAAATTTACTAAATGAGCTTCAGTCAATGTAGTCTTAACCTGAATTTGTTACGGTTTTATTTTCTAAGCAATGTGATGCTGATCATATCCATTTGATTTATTAACATATATTGATATATGAATAAGACTCTCTAAAGAAAAGTCTTAGGTGATATAATTTTATTTATTTATTTTTGTTTATTTACTTACTTGAAATAGGTGTTTGAGAAAACCTTACAACAAAAATAAATGTTACATATGTTATTATAAATATATATATATATATATATATATATATATATATATATATATATATATATATATATATACAAACACACGAACACACACATTCATGCATACACATTTGGTATATTTGTCATGTGGTACACACAAAGTACAAAACTTGATGTTGCTCACAGCTACTGTCTAAGAGTAAAAGAAAGGGGTTGACAGGGGACTAGTTAATCATTCGATGTCAAAAATAAGAGTAAACAGACTGTGCTTTGTTGTTTTAGAGGGGTGGCTGGAGGCAAAGGATGGTTTGTGTATGTTGTAAACATTAGTTTTTGTTTTTCTGCTTTCAGCTTGTGGTTCTGTGAGTGGACTTGTGCTGTGAGTCAAGTCTGATTTAAGGTAAAAATAAATGGTGGCAGGGTTGGCCCTGTAACCCAGTGGTCACACTAATGGTCGATTATAACCAAGAGCGGGAGGTGACTTATATTTGGACTTTTTGTTTTGTGCTGTAAGTACAGAGGCTTGAGTTTCACTTCATCTTAAGGGTGGGAGATGGGGTGGAACAACACAGAGTTGACCCACAGTATTTATTTTCCATCAGCATTAATTTGCTGTTGCACATGTTAACTTTTGTCAGCATCAAATTACTCATTACCTCACACTGTATTTTTTGCAGCTGTAAACACTTGGTTACAGTCAGAGGTGAAAACACCACGTTGTGCTCTATTTCTTACATCTGTCTTTCTTTTTCCAAACAAAAGCATTAGACTATATACCGATTCTCAAATATATATGAGACTGTGGGTTACATGATACCAGAAGGACTGGGAAAAGCTGGTAAAAACCACACAAACTCTGAAGACAGATTCTTTGTATAACAAAAAAAAAAATTGCAAAAGTGTTTATTTTTCAGTCATGCTGGTGTATTTTTTGGAAGGGCAAAAATAACCAAGCAACTAGCCATTAAATCTACATGAAACAAACTGTCTGGAATTTCCAACTCCAGACTGCTGAATGATCTCAGCATGGTCTCCTCAAGTGCACCTGCGGTTGCCATGTAATAGTCAACAGTTCATCTCCATCCGTTCTTCAGTCTACAGCTTGCAGCGGCTGGACATTTCATTTCATGCATGTCACTTGGTAAGTACACAACAACTTAGCAATTTATAAAAATTGGCTGAATTAGATTTCAGTGTAAGTCAGCACATGTAGTGTGTATAATGATGTACATTATTAGATGTGCGCTAGTATCAGCTGTCAGAGATGTATGCACAGAGCAGAAATACAGAACATGAATATTGCAGAACTAGGGAATCATAGGTAGAATGTGTAAACTGCTGATGGCCGAGGGGTTCCAACAATCTTATGGGTGTTAATGGATAGAGCTTGACTGTAATGGGAATGAAACTCCTGCAGAACAGCCTGAGAGTGCTGTAGACCTGTTTCTCTCTCTCTATTTCTGAAGTGTGTCAGCTTCTGATCAGTGACCCTTAAACAGGATTATGGACAGATAAATTATGGCTATAATATATAGGACCCTTTCCTGGGGCTACAAAATGCATTACAAGTTGGTAGTAAATAATTATTATTATTATTTACATTAATTGTAGAATAATTTTAAGTGTGTATATAAAATAAAATAAAATGATTTACATACACAGTACATACTCTACCAGTATGTTTTTTTTTATGTTTTTGCATTTATTTGTTAAAAAAGTGACGCTGATATATTATAACAATTTTAAATAACTAATTTTTTATTGTAATATTTTAAAATGTAATTTATTCTTGTGAAGCAAAGTGTCAGAAACCTGTCAAGCTAATCACCCACACCTGTTCCCTATCAGCGACCTCATCACAAGGACTATAAAGCAGTCACAGCCCCAGTTCTGGGTCAAGCCTCCAACAGGAATCGACTTCACGATCTTGTCTCCAACTCACCTCGCTTTCAGAAGACCTCCAGAAGTAACGTATACTTACTTTTGAAAAGCTAACCTGTGTGTCTTTGTTCTACTGTCTCCAGGACTCCTGAGATAACCCAGTTACCTGAATTTCCTACGAGCTTCGATATCTCCTGTGCTCCCGTAAGACTCTCTGGGCAGTGGCCTCCCCTGTAAAATTAAAAGAGACAAGTATTAGTATTTGGGAATTGTGTGGCTTTGACTTCTCACCAATTGACGAACTCACCTGCATTCCGCCGCTGAAATGATCTCCTACTTACCTTTCACGAACTCCTGAAATAAGAAACACTGTGTTGAATTCAACTACCTCTGTCTCCAGTGTATATCCTGACACAAAGCTGAATATTCAGCATCATTACTCCAGTCTTTAGTGTCTCATGATCCTTCAGAAATCATTCTAATATGCTGATTTGATGCTTATTGATAATCAGTTATTAACAATGATTCTTATTATTATCAGTGTTGAAAAAGGTTTGTGCTGCTTAATATTTTTGTTGAAATCATGATAATTTTTTTCTTAATTTAATTTTGTTTAAATGTCATTACTGTCATGTTTGATCAATTTAATGTGTTGCTGAAAAAATTATGTATGTATTTTATTATTTATTTATTAATTTTATTTATGTATTTATATCAAACTTGCATTACAATAAAAATGGGGGTATCACTATTTGTTTTATTCAATGTATTATTATTATATCTATTATTAGCCTAATAATAATAATAGAAGAATAAGTAGAAAAAAAAGAAGAAGAAATATTTCTTCAGCAGCAAATCAACATATTAGAAGGATTTTTAAAGGATCATGTGAAGACTGGAGTAATGACTGCTGGAAGTTCAGTCAGTATGTATTTATTTGATTGTTTATTTAACCTGCATTATAAAATCTATATATCTAATTAGGTCTTTTAGGAAGGGGTCCCTTGAAAGGTGAGCATCATATTTGGGGGTCCATGTCATCCAAGAAATTGAAAACCCCTGGTCTAGCCTTAAATGTTAATTAGTATTTTGCTGCGGTAGGGTTTTTGTTTTGTTTTTTTACAGTGCAGATGGGTTCTACTTACATGGGGCAGTGAATAAAAAAATTGGAGCTGCATAAGTAATATATACTGGAATGATAAGGCAGAGAGGCTTGGATGTGTACAACTGCAATAAAGCAACAACAAAGGCAGTGGATCAAGAGATGAGAGAAGAGGAGTATGTGTGGGTGTGGGGTGGGATGGTAAAGACATGGAACAAGACATAAACAGATCTGAGGATTTCTGCTGACGAAGATTACGTTTTAAGATGTTGTGGAAAGAAAACGGCACTTTTAATGTCCAGGAAAATAATTTTTTAAGAGGAGAGAGTTTGTAGACCATGTATTAAATCATAATTTAAATAAATGATCTGTGGACCAAGTGGTTGGAAATAGGTATAGCGTTTTACTACAGATGTTTTTATACTTCATTTTATAGCTATTTGACTTTAGTAAAAAAAAAAAAAAAAAAAAAAAAAAAGGGAAATGTGTAAAAGAAATAGGAAATTAAATCTTATTCTTATTGGTGTTTATAAATATTTGTATGTGACCCTTTTGTAAGACCCAAAGTCAGTTTTGCACATTTAAGTAGATTGGACACAATTGTTTTAAGTCATTTTAAAGGTAAATTCAATGAGCAGCAAAGATATTTTTTTACACTGAATATAGACATTGACTTTATCTAAAACTTGAGTGATTATTTTTATTGATTTAGTGAATCTTTAAATCATTTGCATTGTATTTATATTAGAAATTTTTTGGTATAGTAACACTTCACTGTTACGTAGATATATTTTAACTTCTGTCAAGATCTCAAAGTCTAAAGTCATATATCAGTGATTGCTAAAAGCATATATGTAGATAACATGGTGATAAAATAGGTTGTGAATTTGTCATCTGAGATTTCTTCCAGCTTCATGTTTCTCGCGGTTCTTTTCTGTCAGGAGTTGAACCCGCCGTGCTCCTCCAGGTCTCATTAGCTGTCCTGTCTCCCAGGTTACGCTCACATAATTGCTGCTGTTGACTGCAGTTCTGTCTCTTGATAATTATTTTACTTTTGGATACCTATTGTCCCTAAAGGTTTAGGACAGAGGTGACATCATGTCACTTCCTGTTAAACCTGTTATGTTTCTCAGGTTGGGTGAGAGGGCACAGTGGCAAACATGTTAAGTCACAGGAAAGCATTGCTTCATGGATATGCACTGCTGAGAACAGAACAAGGTTTAAAATGGAATTAAATGCTGGATATATCAATGGCAATTTAAGTTACAAAAATGTGAAGTAAACAGCATTAAGTGTTTTAGTGTTTAGTTTTAGTACTTAACCCTTAATTGCATAAAATTAATCAAATTGATAATAATAATAACAATATTTAAACCATGCTGCTATAAAATATCATTGTGAAATATTAAATAATATTATTAATATTAACAGTACAAATTAACAGATATCTCTAGTTGAGAATCACTGGTTTCTATAATATGAAGTTTTTTTTTTTTTTTTTTTTAAATAAATATAACATTTATGAATGAGTTTGAAAAGGGAATGATATACCCATTACCTTTGGAAATTAATTCATTACCTGGACTGTCCATTTGTCACGGTGTGGTGCATGAGGGGAATGCACAAAGACAAAGAAGATTATGATATACAGTCTTTAATATTCCACATAGGGGTAATCCATAGAAAAGAAGACAGAAAACCCCTGTATACTTCGACTTGACCGGATGTGATGAGTGGGGCGGGGCAGAGAGCCGTGGGAACAGGAGCGAGGCCGGTGGAGTGATTGGAAATGAGCGACACCTGCTCGACCCACCGGTCTCGAGTCCCACTGAGGAGATGGAAGGATATAAAACAGGAGCGACGACAGTGAAGGACGAGAGAGGACCAGGCCTGGGCTTTAGTTTGTGTTTGCTTTTTATTGACAGTCGTCCGCAAGGCTGTTGCGCTGTTTTGTGTTTATTTTGTCAGTAAAGTCTTTATTTGATTGTCCGCCGGTTCCCGCCTCCTTCTTCCCGATGATTATGAAGTTTGTACATTGTTACACCGGACAACCAAACACTGAACACAATGCAACATATATGATTAATGTTAATGAGGATAATTGACAAGACACACCAGGGCATCATGACACAATCAACAGGAGACAGAAACTAATTCATCTAGGTTTCTGCAAGTATCAAAGCTAAATATTATGCAGTTAAATTGTTCACATTAGTTAATTATAATTAGTTTTTAAATTTAGGATTGAATTTATTATTATTATTATTATTATATGTAATTAACCATTTTTTTTAAACAAAATCACTTTTCAAAATGGCTTTGTTAAACTGGAAATAGATGTAAAAAGGCAATGCAGTTTCTTTGTAGAAATCTATTTAATAAAATGCTTTGTTTAAATAATGTTTCTTCCCTTAAAGTATTTTTATTGCATAACAACACGCCAGTAACTGTTCTGATACGAATTACAAGTTACCAAATAATCATTGTATATGTATGTGTGTAAAACTCAGTGGTGTCCTGCTGCTGATTGAGACGGTGCAATTAACTTCCTACAAAGTGTGGGTGGTTAAATCCAACCACAGCACCCCCATGTCTCCATCACTCTGATTTTGTTGTTGCTTTTATCAGCTTTATTGCATGAGTACTATTCCCTCTGCCTATCAGCTTGAGCCATATGGGCTTTGTCTTTGTAGCTCTCTCACCATCATTTATACTGTAGGTGTTTTTAGACAGCTAAGTGGGTCTTTAGTGAAAACAATTATATGGAGATGCTCTCTCGCTCTTTCTCTCTCACTCAGTGAGCTGTTTTTGGTTCTCTTCCAATAATCTGCTGAGATATTTGGCTCTACCCTTCAGACTAGTTATCCTCAGAATTCCACTCTCTGTGTCTGTGTAAGGTTGCTTTGACTGTCTCACTTTCTCTGTTGGGTCATTACAGTGAGTTATAGTTCCTTTTGGAGCCCAACCAGATGCATTGTCTGGCTGATATTTACTCCTATGTGCAGCCACAATCATCATAACTTTTTCCATGTCAACTGGCTGCACCCAACAGCAGGTTTATGAAGTCTGAATGGTACACCATAGTGTAAAAGCATAAGCTTTTGAGGCAATATTTGTGTCCAATAGCACTACGGAGATAGTATAGCAATTTAGAAATTGAGAGAAAAAAGAGAAAAAAAAAGAGAAGTATTGCCGGTATTGTTGTGTTTAAATGCTAATTATATTTCTTAAACTCTTGTTTTGTTTTGAAAATCCTTTCCCTAATTGGATGTTCACAGGTCAAGAATGACCAGCTTTTAAAATTTACTTGTAAATACCTATTTAAACTACAATATCACCAAATCCTGGATTCACCTTCTTTTTTTTTTCTAATAGCACAGGTTTAGTAGTTCTTTTTGGCACTGATTGATTGTAGGCCTTGTTGATATGCACCTCAGTTCTTGAGTGATAAAAGAATTTGTAGATAATTTTGGCAATATTCACTCAAAAACTATTGCATACAGTATGTTCAGATCAGTGAGGCTTATGATCATTCAGTTCCAAAAAGAAATACAAAACCTGTGCAAAATGAAAGAAAACAAGTTGATAAAAACACTGAATCCAATATTTGGTAATAAAATAGCATAATAAGAGATTTACAAGTCAACATTTGTTAGGCCATTAATTTTTGACCGGGAACATCACAATGCACGAAATCCAATGTTTACTTCACACAATATGCTAAGTGAAATAAAATGTTTCTTACTTGACAAAATTTTCTGTCATCTTCACTTGACAAAGCCCCTCTGAGCCATATGATTTTTGGCACCATGATGAACTGACAAGTGTGGAAATCAGAAACATACTTGAGACTGATATGAGGGTCCAGGCACAGATGTGAAGATGTGCCTCCAGAACATGGGTGGAATCCTGATTGAAAACACCGCTATAAATTGGTCAATCTTAATCCTAGTCCTGAAGCTGCTCTAATGCTGATTTCATTGAAAATTTTATTTCAAATAAAAATAATAATCAATTAATTAAAAATAAATAAATAAATAAAATAGAAATAGAAATAAATTTTTAAAACCCATTTACACTTGAAGTTAATATTTAACCTTTTTTTTCCTTTATTGTTAAAATGTGTTTTTAGGATAAATTGCCCAAGAAGTATGTGTTCTCTGTGCATAACATCACATCACACAGGTATGTACATTTGACTAATTTTCTTGCATTTTATGCTATTTAGTTTGTTTATTACATTATTTTAGTGTCATGTATGTTGCTTCTTCATTATACAATCTGCTGTTACTGCATTTTACAGTATTAAAACCATTTCATCAGCTCGAATAGATTGGAATGTCAACATTGTGTGGATTAATGACACATGTATGCCATTAGGAACTGTAAAATATGCATGCCCAAAATGCCATACCACAATGCCAGTTTTTCTAATCATAAATCCACCTTTGGGCTTACTAATCAGTGCTGGACATAGATCATATATGTAATGTTTTCCATTTTCAGACCACAGGATAAATAATTTGGATGAAATACTCGAACACACAAACACAGCACCGCCTGGAAAAGAGAGGATAGGACGGTCTGCACACAAACTCTGTTCATATTTGTCAAGGACAATTCATTTAAACGGATGAGCTCAGACAAGTCAGCTGGTTGTTTCCACTCGTCGGTGTTTGCGGCGGAGCTTTCGATTGGCTGGTTGTATTATTGTATGCAAATCCGGTCGAGGTTGCAGCCAGTAGGTGAAAGACTCGCGCTGGTGTGGCTCTCCAGACCCGAAGCGCGAGGTGAAATCGCTTTCTGCGGAGCTGTCCACTCCAGGTTGGTGCTGAAACCGACAATTGGAAGGAATGCACAAACTCCGAGGACGTTGTACAGCGTAACCAAAACGGGATTGGATTTACTTCGCACCAGTTAGCATTGTTGTTCCAAAAGTAATTCTTTTATTTTAAAAACCTCACTCGGAAATACTTTTCTGGATGAGTTGTAGTTGGATAAACAGGTATGTTTTTCTTCTGTACGATGTACTACATAACCTGATGTGATTTACGATCAAACCTCACGGATGAATTTCCGTGTGATTTAAACGCGTTCACTATTATTATCTGCGATGGCTTCTGTACTCATGTGCAGTTATTCAAATGGATTAAATGGAGAGTCAAAGTGGAAAGCACTTTCGCTGTAGAGTGTGAATAATTTAGTATTTTGTGCAGTGACATTCAGCGTAGCGGGCACGACTGAAGTCCAGTAGCCGTGCTTGATGAAGTTAGACGAGCTTTTCCCATCCGCCGTATCGGGGACGAGTTCACTCGTCGGTCGATCCGATGTAATGTTGCCTTAAACAGTGCTGCGATAGTCCTCGAATGAAAAATGTAGACGTTAAGCACACGTACGGGACCCTGGGCAAAGCTCGTGGCCGTTTAATTTAGCCGCAGGGTACTTAGCAAGTTGTTTTTTTTTAGCACGCAAATCCTTGAGTGACACCGTGCGCGGGCGAGGGGATTATACTCTTGTTTTCCTCGTTCCGATTCAATCTGGCGTGTGTGTATGGCGATCGCTGGTAATTGACGTGGCTGACTAGAGACGGGCGACAAATTGGTGTCTGTAGTGCGACTATACGGATCCGTTCACATAGGACGTGTTCTTGCGTTCAAAAACAGATGGAAGAGGCGCAACGCAATGGAATAGACGCGTGATAAGTAGTTTAAATTACTGTTGAATCTCACCCCGCTGTCAGGTTACGACACAGACGTCTTTTAATGTTTGTGTCCATTATCTGGCTATTAGAAAATATGAATACCGAATAATCGAACGCAACTTATGTGAACAGCTCCAACGATTTAACCCGTTCACACTGTTCCATATACGACCATGCTACTCTAAACGCATGCATAAATTATAATAAATCCGTATATGATACATTTTTGTTATTTCTAATGTCCGTTAACAATCATCAACACCATGATCATTGTACACGGAGTTTAAGGAATTACAATAAACTTTTTATGAATTATTTAACTCAAAATCATTGAGGATACAGATGTTGTTAATATTGACGATGCACTCAGATTGAATAAGAAATAATCATCTGTGATTTAAGTGACACCAAACAAAAACTGTAAAAAAAAAAAAAAAAAAAAAAGATTGTGATGTCCATGGGTCTGAATGAATTATAGAAGACGTATGCTTCACAAAGATTTGTTTTTCCCCACCATGTTCACAAGGGCTGCCATTTTACAGATTTATTCTCTAGAATGCCTATTTCTCGATCTTAACATTTTGTCTCCTGGTTTGTTGTTGTCTGTTGGTTAAGGTTTTGCTGCCAAGCATTTATATAGAATCTGCTTTTGTAAGCGAAAGTGAAAGTTCAGATTAAAAAAAAAAATGGAAAGGAGTAAAAGCACAGAAAGGTGGGTGGAAATGCATTGTACCACCTGCTCAGTGTATGACTGATGAGATTCATAGTTAATGTATGAGAACACAGTGAGGGTCAGCTACTGTATGAGCTTCCATGCTTCTCTGCTCAAGTGGATCTGATGCACATTGAATTATACATCAAATGAGTATAGGTGTAATTTTGTAAAATTTTCCATAGTGCTCAGTAGCAAAGAATTTATTGAAGACAAAAACTCTACAAGGAACTCACACAGTGCAGAAAGTGAGAGGAACAACAAACAATCACTTCTTCAACACAAAGAGAGGCAAACATGCATTATCACACAAAAGTAAAGCCTCAGATCTTACAAACACACATTACAATTCACTGTATTGGCTATTAAATATGACTCCAGAGCAGATGGAATTTAAAAAAATATATAAATAAAAAAATTCTGTAGGAAACCTAGCTGGAAATATTGGGAAAAGAACACTCAATGGAAATATATAAATTTACACAGAGAGAAGGGGAAATGTAGTGTAAGCACATTATCAGCACTGGATCTTCCTATAACACTCTAAAGGAGACCGCATTATCCTTTATCTCTCAGTAGCAAAAACTCATCCTGTCACATTATTTCAACTCTCCAATTTTAAAATTTCACCCAATCTTAAATTTTTCAGCAGCAGGTGGAAGAGCTGCTTTAATGCTGTGGTGTGCACTGATGTGAGAAACACTGCTCACAGTGGAAATAAATGTAGGCACTGTTACCCAAAAGAGGAGTTCAGCATGTAAGTTGTGTAACTACTTAAAGTTTTCTTAGAATTTAAAGGAATAGTTCGCACAAAATATTGCTGCAAATGTTCTCCCCCCAGACCATCCAAGATTTAGATGAGTTTGTTTGTTCATCCGAACATTTGGAGGAATTTAGCATTATGGATTTAGCAATGGATCCTCTGCGGTGAATGGGTGCCGACAGAATGAGAATTCCAAACAGTTGATAAAAATATCACAATAATCCATGAGTATTCCTATTTGGCCAGAAGTGACAGAATGATGGATTTATTTCTTACAAACAATCATCTTTTCACTTCACAAGGCTTTAATTGATGGACTGGAGTCTTTTGAAATGCTAAGCATTTCCAAATCTGTTGTGATGAAGAAACAAACCCATCTACATTAAATGGCCTGATGGTGAGATTGGCCATTTTCAGCAAATTTTTATTTTTGGATGTAATATTACTTTAAAACATGTTCGTTCACCCTCATATCAATCAAAACCTGTATAACTTTATTTATTTTGTGTAAAACAGCTGTCCATGCAATGAAAGTAAGTCAAATGTGTTATCTTTAAAATATTTTCCTTTGTGTTCCACAATGAGTGTGAATGAATGTTGACAGAATTGTTATTTTTTTGGTGAATCTCTTTGAAGGAATAGTTCACCCAAAAATGAACATTTTGTCATCATTTACTTACCCTAATGTCATTCCAAACATGTATAAGTTTATTTTCTTTGTTGAACACAAAAGAAAATATTTTGACAAAAAAATAACAAAATTATGACAAAATTGACCTTTTTTGGGGTGAACTATTTTTTAACAGTCTTGCTGTAATTGATTATTATGAGAAGCATTAATATTTTTTTTCTTTGAAATAACGTCCACATTTTTCATTTCAATCAGCACTATCATCATCATCAGCCACACTGCCAGCCACAGCTGCATCTTCATCATCATCTTCATCATCACCATTATTATCTTCATGTTTTTCTCATTTTCTGCCTTCATCACAAATCATGGAATCGTTATGTGTACACATAATAGCGGTCTGTGATTTGCAGTTGTTTTCTCCACTGAAAGGCACTGCACTCACACCATACAAAAAAAAAAGAAAAAGGGGGCAATACAAACACTCTAATTGCTTCCAATAATTAATCTCCTCCAACAACTTCCTCGCCTTTGCAGCCTCGACGTGAATAGCATCACCCCGAGATACACGTTCAAATAAGAATACAGCATTATTTTCACACAATGCTGCTGAGATGAATGTGCGAGCAAACTTTATTCCTGTGGTCTGTGGATTCCCCTGTCCATAGATATGTTCATCACAGACCTGAGTGAGTCCTACTGTTGCACTAATGAATCCTGACACTGCTCACAGATTGGACAGGTCAGTGCAATCCTCCGTGACCAGCAAATAACACAGTTCACTGGTCAGCGGACATAGAGCTATCTCAAAGACCTGGCTCACAAAAGGCCTTTCTGACTTGCTCTCTGTATCCATCAACCAGCATGAACTTTTGGGTTTAGGGAAACTTTATGTTATTTCTGGTAAATTTGGATGGGAGTTATGGAATCTAATTTAATATCTCATATCCATTAGTTCAGCTTTAAAGTTGGGTAGATTTCAACTCTAAAATGATTTAAGGGAGTCAAATTATGGGGGGTTACTAAAAAATTATTAATAATAAAAAAAATAGTCTGTTTATGTGTTGTTATTTTTTTTATGTTTTTTTTTTCTGGGATTAAAAATCAGCCTTAAATCTGTTTTTCTTTTCCATCGTCAGATCTATTATTACATTTGTGCACATTCTATTTAAACTTACTCAGGGCAACAACCCATACTGTAACAACAACCCATACTCTAATCAACTCATTTCTGTTGAATACGGCAAATAAGTATGAGTGACTTGATTCTTGATAGGGCAGATATGTGTTTGACAGGGCATATTCACTGCATACTGGATCTGGCTCTGGGCATGGGAGAAAATAATTAGATTGTACAACCAATGTTTTGAAGTTGAATAGATTAAAGAACAAAGCCAAGTTCGGAAAAGTAGTTTGAACTCACAAAGGGAAATTGTCTGGATATTTCCAGCTTGTTCTCAGGCTTGTTCCCAGATTGGTAGACTGGCTATCTGATCCTGCTTATTGATTGTGGGTATGTGTGTGTGTGCCCACATTGCTCTAGATGTGAGCTTTGGAACATGTCCGCAAACAGACAGTGAGGTTGTGTTCTTTTTGATTGCCTTTGTTTGCTTAAATGTGTGTTTCTCTCTATGTTTGTGTGTTGTGGAATACACAGAGCCTCAGTATGAAAATCTCAGCTGCCTTCCTGAGTCGCATTTTAAGGGATGCAGGTGCCAGTGTCACATCGTAGTATCTGTCCCAAAACACAGGTACAGCTCTAGAAAGCAGTGTATCTGTTGCATAACGTAACAGAAGCTGTGTTCTGGCTTTCCGCTCTAATCTCACCTCTGTTGGCTGCTAGGGTTGTGCGTGTGTGTTCCATTTAATGAGTCCAGATTACCCAGGGAAAAATGGTAAGCAACCACATCACGACAAACTAAACAAGAACCTCGGGACGCTTCTTTACAGATCATAATTTTTTAATGAAAATGACTCAGACTATGATTAATTTAAATGACTTTCAATTGCACTATTAATTGCACAAGAGTTATCATAGAATATAGATGCTTCTGTCACACCTGTCAACATTTGGGCACCAAAATCTGGGAGACCTCAGAGCAAGGGTGGGTGGGAAACAAAAAGTTTCACAAAAATTATGAACTTCACATTTGAGCCTTTAAAAAATTGTTAATAAAAGATAGATAGATAGATAGATAGATAGATAGATAGATAGATAGATAGATAGATAGATAGATAGATAGATAGATAGATAGATAGATAGATAGATAATTTAAAAATATTATCAAACAATTATTAACATAAATATATCTTAATGTCTTAATTGTTTAGATTTTAATAATGCATTAGTTTCTTGTTGATCCACCAGTTCACATTTTTAACTCTGCATATTTTCTGCTTAAAATGTGGGGAAATTTTCACTTCAGTCTGAACAAAAATAGTAGAAGGGCTTATTAAAAATGCACATTCATTCTCTGCAAGAGGAAAGGCAGAAATACAGGCGCTTCCCTGGAAATCGCAGTACACAAAGCAGCGCAGCAGCTGACTTTGAAACATGCACCATATTTAATCCATTAACCATGGCCCTTTGAAATTTAATCATAAAGCTATATATCTCAATTCTTGTCTTTCTGTCCCCAAATTTAAGACCTCTTGAATCATAATTAAAAATTTCTTTCTTGTACAATTTAATATTTTTTTATTATTAAGATTTTTAATTTATTAAGATCAGTGCGACACACTTTGCAAAAGGCGTCAATATGGCTTCCGAGATATGAAATTAAATTCTTCCGTCTAGCCGTTTGTTAAATTCATATGTAGGTTAATTTTTTTCGCCGAAGCACCACCTGAGTCTTCTCCTCCCATTTCTACCAGTGATGCTTGATTCAACTTCCCACATTTAACACCTGCACAGGTTTTAACAGTGCAACATGGTTGTAGGTTGCCAGGTTGAGGTCACAAATTGTTTGAAATTTGTGTGATGTGTCGATTTTGTATTTAGGATGTGTTTCATACAATATCTGGCAACTGGACAACCTTGGAATAACATATTAATGTGATTAACGAGAGTTTCCCTAGAGGAATAACAAAACTGGAGGAGTGTGGGAGATGTGTGTGAAATACGAGAGACTCCTAGGAATAACGTGAGTTTTGACAGGTATGGCTTCTGTTGTGTCTAAAAATATTAAGGATAATATCGTTGTTAATGGAATAGTTCATTCCAACTTAATTTTGTCGTCATTTACTTGTTTCTTTGTACTCGTTTCTTTTTATCATAGAATGCAGATAGAGACATTGCGAAACACTGCTTGTGTTTGTCCTTGCACTTATAAGAAACTAGACTCCTTGCAGAAGTAACAAATAAATTATTATTTTTGAGTCTGATCTTTTGGATGAAAAACCAAACTGATTCAGTACATAAGAACTCACTGACTCCCTGGTCCAGTTGTGGCCACTAATTTCAGTTTAGGGTGAACTGACTTTAAGGTCTCATCGTTTCCATAAAGCTATGCCCTTTGAGTGAATTTAGTTAAATGTAGGTTAAGATGGACATTTTGGAGATGGTCTCAGTTAGAGGATACAGCAGTTTAGGGGGAGTGCGAAGTAAGAGAGTTCCCCCTGGCATGACTACTTTAAGACTGTTTGGTCCTGTTGTTACGCCTCTCATCTTATTAGATTTCAAAGAGAAAGACCACACATACTCAAAAAAGAGAGCAAAACCATTTAGAGAAATCCTTATGCTCTGCCCAGGTGGGGCTGCCTTACAATCAAGGCTTATTAGCATATTACCCAGCATGCTAGAGCAGCACCCAGAAATTATGTTAGTGGGTGGGGAGACTAGAAAGTGAGTCATTCAAGGTGGGAGAACCCCTATGGGAGTCAATCCAGAATGCTCATAAATTTGTTTGCACATTAATCTGCTTTTAGTCCAGCTTAACATTGACTCCAAAAGGGACTAAATGGTTTTATCAAGAGAAATAGATATGAGATGTGAATCCTTGTAGTTTATCTGCCTTCAGCAATGTAGCACAGTTGTGATAACACAGGTAAGTCGTCCACTGAGGATGGTGGCTCAATCGCCTTAATTCCAAATTTGATTCGAAACTTGTTTATCCTCCTGGATATGTACGTCTATGCTGGATTTTGAGAAAGATTACCTCTAAAGAGTGATTTAGCTCTGAGCTCAATTTCCACACAAAACTGGAGGGATTTAAGCCTTAGTGTCTCCGCTCAGTATTAGGCCCTTTGGAGCTGAACAAGAAAGGAAACAGGAAAATTTTCATAAAATTATAGTTCAAGATCAGGCTTGAAAATGTTCAACCTTTCTTTTTTCTTTTTTTCAGTGTTTTTTTTTTACATTTATATGTACAGCACATGCGCATAATAATTTAAAACAGTGATTCTCTTTCGAAAAAAAAAAAAAAAAAACTAAATGCAAGAACAATTTAAAATGAATAATAAAACTATAATTATTAAAATTAAATTAAATAATTAATCTTTAAAACCTGTAAAAAATGAAACCATAACTTTATAATATACTAATTGAACATTTTAATTGTAAATTGTATAATTTTTTAATTTAGATTTTAAGGATATTTTTGTTTGCCTTTAAGAATTTTGGTACTGTGTTGGGTCACCACTTGATATCTAATGTAAAATCTGGCCAAAACCCGTTTGAAACCACTGATTTAAGATATTTTTTTAATGGATATTTTCAGATGCAAAATGTCCTTTTTTCTTTGTGTATGTATGCATGTATGTATGTATAAATAGAAACATGAATAACAAAGCACAAAAAATGTAGCCTGCTACGTTTTTACATATTCAAACAAAATGTGACACAAATACATGCATGCAAACGCAGTTACATATTCTCAACTTTTGACATTTCTTTATCAGTGACATTTCTTTCATCCACAAAGGATTTACGAGGGGATATGCAGGCAGCAAATTACACTCTTTTTTGTGATTACAGTGCTGCATTGGGAAAGATGTCTGAATAAAAAAGATAACATGTTCATGAATGTGATGAGCAGCAATAAATAATGGCACCTGGTACACATGAACAGAGCAGTGTTTACACAAGTCCTGATCTCTTTTTTCATCTGTGATTGTGTTCTCCTGCCAGTGTGCTTTTATCATTGGTTTCTAGCAGAACTTTGGGTGTAATTAATCAGGGGATATTTATTGTCCATGTTCCCTGTCTGGATAAAGCTTACTCTCCTCAGACTAATCTGGTTAAAGGACCAGCACGTGGTTGACCCGCCCGGCTAAACCCTGGTCATGTGATGCTTATCTGGACACATAATGACCTCTGCATGTGAGGTTGACTGTTTTTGCAATACTTGTGATGTGGTCATCACAAGTGATATGTTTAACATGTTGGTATAGATATGATATCTTTGTTAATGTCTTGAAATAAACTAAAAAAAAAGCCTTAAGCCATTTCAATTTTCACTTTATTACTCCTAGTGAGGACTGTTATATTAGATGGAATATACAGATGGAATATTAAAAATGGAGAACGATAGACTTTCATTACAACTTAACTGTATAAACAACTCTTAAAATGTTTTGCACACACGCAGATTTAGCTATTTTTTGGGGAAAAAGAAGAAATAAATTAAAACAATGCAAAGATTTATGTATGATTTAGACAGAGACAGAGAGACGTGATGCTGCATTGTTTACCCTTATGAAAAATAAGTTTATTCAAGTGTGCTATTAGTATACTTATTTTAAACTAAAAATAGGAAAGTATGCTTTTAGTTTAGTTTTTATGTACCTTTCAGAAATGGGCTTTATGTACTTCTCAGAAATATACTTAATGTGACATTTAAGTATACTTGACTTATACTTACAAAAAGTCTAAATATATTTGAGCTATACTTGTGCTCCTATAATCCGTGTTTTCATTATTATACGGTAAAGGGTGCTAGTACACATCTAATGCACAGAATTTCCCCCCAAAAAAAAGAAACACAAGTGAAGGAGAAAAAGAAACAACAGATACTAACACATGTAATCTAACACGATCATCTGACATGGAACAGCATTAAAACTGTAACCTTATGGAATAAAATGTCGACTGATGAAGAGGTAATAATTACAGTCAAGCTTTGGGGTGTTGATCGACTCCATCTCCATCTTGATATTATCAGTCTGAATCCAATTCATAGTCTTTTTTTCAGCTTTTTGTTCAAAATGTTATTTTATTTTTCTTAAGTGTTTAAAAAAGACCTCACGAAGCTACTGTATTACAAAATGTTTTTGTTAACAAGCAGATACCCTGTTATTTATTTTGATGTTTTGTATGTTCAAATATTCATATAACAAAATATATACAAATTAAAACCTAAACATAGTAGTATACTTAAAGTATGATGTAAAGTTCACTTAAAGAAAAGTTATGAGTATACTTGCAATATAAAACTACTAAACTAGTAGTTTACTGAGACTATACTTAAAAGTGTACAAAGTATTTAATTAGTAAACTATCAGGATACCTATAAGTTCACTTTTAGTATAAATATTGTATTTGTAGTATTGTATTTTAGTACAATACAAACTACAAACATAGAGGTAAACTAGTAGTCTACTCAAAGTTTGCTACTGTTATACTTTTATATACTAGAAAGTGGGCCAATTTAGTCCCAAGGAGTATTGAAACAGTAAACTTGCAAGTATACTACTAGAACACTGATATTTGTATACTTGATACATAAAGTATACTTAAAAATATACTTGAACTTTACTTAAGTATACTTAATAAAATAAACTTGAAGTATACTACTTTTTGGTAAGGTTATTGACATCCCTTGTTTCGCAAGTTTCAGAATCATAATGATGAACTCTTAAGCTGTAGCTTAGCAGGAGGACTTGAATGCAACACTGTAAGCTATATATAAACAGTGTTAGCTTACATAGAAAGCTAAATGTGCACGTGGCAATTTATGGCTATTTTTTCTTGTCAAAATACAATTTTATAAAGCAAATTCATTTTCTGATTTTATGCAGATCCTGATCATGAGGCACAAATTAGATCATTTGTAGCTTTCTATACAATACTGAAGGCACCTGTGTTAACGTTTTCTTTATCCAGCAAATACAATGGAATTGATCAATTAATTCAAAATGTTAATTTTGTTAACTTTAGTGGTTTCTTTAAACAGTCATGGATCCAGGAAGCGTAGTAGTGTAGTAGCATCAGACATTGGGCATCTGTTTGTCATTTTTGCATTATTGTTTGTGTTTCTGGTTTTTCAATGAAGGAAACTTTTACAGTGCTGGCTTTTTCCATTCTGGCTTAGTAGGAAATTTTGATTTTTTTTCTTGTAAAAACACTAGAGGCTGCATAAAGAACAAAAATCACAGAATGTGTTTATTGGCGTTGTATCCTGGCTTGTTCCTGTTTAACTGTAGAAAAAGAAACATCCTGTATTCCATATATAACACAACACTACCATTCATAAGTTTGTGGTCAGACTCTGTAAGAGTTTTTAAAGTCTCTTATGCTCACCAAGGCTGCATTTATTTAATCAAAAAGTACATTAAATACAGTAATATTTTTAAATTAATCAAGGTAAAATAAGTTTTGTATTTTAATATATTGTAAAATGTAAATTTTTTTAAAATGTCTAATTTTTACTGGTGGCACAAATTACTATACTGTTGCTGAAATATTTCTGTTTTAATAATAATGCTGAATACTGGATAGCTTTATGAATATATATAGTTTGTATGGCATCATGTGTTTTTGGCAGTATATGTAAATATCTTGGGTATGAGAGTGAGGATCGTATGCACCAACAGATTTTAATCACTTCACTTTTTTTCCAGCTCTGCTTTACAACTTCTACAAAGAAAATGCTCTTTAAGAGTGGTTTTATGAGCCTTGCAGATGATCAAAACACATTAAAATCTCCCAGCCCACCTGGAGGGCTGAAGTGAAAGATCCCTGGTCATTTTTGACTTCAAGCAATACATGCTGTCATTCACAGTCTAAAGTCACATCCAAAACAGAGATTAAAATATAAATAAAGCATGTTTTTCTGCTGCTTGAATTTTCATGGATTGTGTCTAAAAGTGTGCCACACACACTCCAAATTTAAAAAAGGCCAAAGCTTAAAGAGATAAATATATAATCATTAGTTATCATATAATAATCATTAGTATCATTTACTCAACTTCATGTTGTTCTAAACCCTTCTACTGTGGAACACAAAAGAAGATATGAAAATGTGTTTTTGACCACACAAGGAACATCAGCTGGATTCAATATGTTTAGAGCACTCTGAATATCAAAATATTTTATGTTGCACAGATAAATGTTCCCCTTTAATAGGATCAGCAGTTATATACAATATAAACCAGAATTACTGAGGGCTTTGCACCTATGCAGTATTTTGTGAGGCGAAATTTAAGCACCGACAGAAATGTAATGATATTGAAACAAAGCTGGAGAAATAAATTTTGCATGACCTTTAGGACACTCAAAAGGTTTAACAATATTGCAGGCAAATTCTGTCAATCTTTTTTTCAACACAAGCCTCTTTATACACTACAGTCCAGTATAATTAGAAGTTCTTCTGACAGTTTACACAATGACAGAAAAGTCATGTTGACACAAAAGGCCAACATCTGTCACCGCCCACAGCCCAGTGGTTTGACAGACTGCAAAATATAGGTGAGATTTCACAGGGTTTTGTAAGTGGACCATTTCCAGATTTTAATACTCACTGTCTCTTCTCTCGACATAGTGTTAACAGTTGCATCTCAAATCCTCAGTATGAGACATGGGAGGAAGCTACATTGCAGAAAGATCTGTGCCCCTATTCAAACAGAGTTCAGTAATTCACTGTAACAGTTTGCTGTGAACATAATATAGCAGATTCCAGGGGTGTAAGAACAATAATGAATATTAATAAGGTGTCCGGCTCATGAATATTAATTGGGTAGCATGATGTTCGTCAGATATCTGATTTGCTGAAAAGCGAGTAAAAGGATGCTAATTCAATCAATTGAAAAATAAAAAGAAAAAAAAGACGTTGACAGCTTTCAGCTTTTCTTTAAATCACAGATTAAAAATGAATATTAAAACATGCATAGATATGAGAATAACAGACTAGATAATAAAAACAGGCAGAGAAAGTAAGCAAACAAAGTATCTTTTGGAAAAGACAGGCCGTTTTTTCTGACCCTCTGTGTATGCCTTGTTTCATGATGAATGTTAAAATTCACCCAAGCTGGTCAGTTTAGTTTGATGTTGAAAAGACCATTTTGACTGAAAACATGTTTGCACAAATAAAACGGACACAAAATGTTTTATTTCTTCTTCTTCCTCGAAGAAAACAACTGTATGTACAGTAAGTGCTAATAGAATGTAATGTTATTGTTGTAGCTGCCAGCCATGAAACTCAGTAACCAGACCTTTGGGACTGCTGTGCAGATTTAAGCAAACAATGAAATAGGCCTGTTCTGTATTTCTTGAACCTCTGTATACAAATGCTGCACTGTTTTTTTTGTTGTTGTTGTTGTTGTTTTTTGCCTTACAGTGTGTAATCCAAATATTTTTGCATGTTTTTTAACCTTGCATTATTTAGCCACAATTCACAGTTCAATTAGTGAGAGCTTTTTCCCCTCACAAGAGAGGAACAAAGAG
This sequence comes from Carassius carassius, assembly GCF_963082965.1. Lineage (NCBI taxonomy): Eukaryota > Metazoa > Chordata > Actinopteri > Cypriniformes > Cyprinidae > Carassius > Carassius carassius. The sequence goes on along the minus strand of NC_081787.1, from coordinate 14,289,281 downwards.
ATTAAGTGCAAGCACTGCTGCCTGCTTTCCTAAATGTACATGGCTTGGTGTGGATGTGGATCATTGTCAGGCAACTGAACACATATAAATGCTGAAGAGCCATCAGTAGATATGTGGTCATCACCTTTAGAAGGACCTTACCAGGCCAGATGTGTTAGCCACTGATGGAAGTGTGATTAAAATCTGTCTGGGATGCATACTATGTTGTCCAATTTGAAAATAAACAATTTTATTTTTTTTTTAATTTTATTATTTTCTCTATTGTAACTACAAAGACTGCAAATGCCAGTGTTGCCAACACAACATTATTTCTCTGGATGTATTATTTTATTTTATTTTATTTTTCTGTAAAAATTGAATTTGTTGACTCTCATTTTCTATAAACTATACAGTAACTACACATATTACAAAATTATCACTCTAGGTTTTCTTATTACCTTTTACTTTTTACTGTACTTTTTTAACATTTTATTTGACTTTATTTTATAAAAATAAAATTTGTTAACTCTCAATCTCATTTCCTTTCTTAACTGTATTTTTTGTAGTTGATGATCCAGTTGGAAACTTTGGCAACCTTGGTAATCTAGTATGCTCAGTGTGTACCCTTTATTGCAGAAGGCAGCATAAATTCTAACCACAAAGTCTACAAATGTCTGCAATACCAGGGTTGCTAACACAGCATTATTACTCTAGTCTACCAGAGCATGGGGGTGTACTGAGGGGCATAAATAGAGAATGATTCAGAAGATCATGCTCTGAATACATTGAAGCACCGATAAGTAAACAATCACTACTGATATGACTTTGGGCAAGTACAGTACAGTTGAGATGGAGTAGAAGACACTCATATCTCTCTGCCTGCTGGTAGACTGTCATACAGTGATCTATTGTAAACATTCTGAGTGATAGACATCCCTCATTTGAAAGTCAATGCCAAGACACTTGGCATAGATGTGGCATAGACGATTTATGGCCACATGATAAAGTTATGATGACTGTCCCTATAGGTGATTGCTCAGCGTTCAATCTTCCTTCTTCATGCGCTCTCTCTTGTGCATACAGACAGCTTGAAATATGATAGTCATGCATGCTGAAATTGAAATAAAAGCACAGATGGGTAGCACAGGTATGCATCAAGAGTGCTTGCTCATTTCTTGGGCCAGTCACGTGCCTGACTTCAAACCAATGATGTGAAATACGGATGGTCTTGGAACTAACCAACGATAAGAATCTCTTCTGAATTGCTTTGTTCTGAAATCCAACGTCATGTCATTTTAAACTAGTGTTTCCATTCCAAATACATGAAACCTAGCAGGACAACACTCTCACACAGCAGTTGTCCTGGGACCTGTGATGAGGGGGACTCAAGAGTGCATCCTACTCATATGTATATATTTTATGTTTATGAGCGGTGTTTGTTGCTTTCTCTGACAGAACCACCATTGGGACTCCACTAATGCTCCAATGTTTTTGTATTGAAATACCCTGCAAAAGTAGCACTTTTGTGTGTTGTGAATCCCAATATATTTTGAGTCAAGTCACCTGAATGAATGACGTGTTTGTAGGCGGGGTCAAGTGGTTCGCAGCCAGCCAACATAGAACATAGGTGCGCATTATGCAAATGTGTTAGAAGTGGGATTCAAATACTGTAAGACTCGATTATTTATTTTGGAAGAGAATAACTTTAAGTGTCGTGCACTTTCAGCTTTACAGCTTTGTAGATCATTTACATTCATATACAGTCAAATTGCAAACTGCATGATAGGCAATATTGGAAATGGCATAAAAGGGGCACTTTAATCAGAGTTTCTTCTTAGTTGATAGTAGTTACTAGAATGTTATCAGTCCATTAGTTATTTGTTCCTGTGTAGTTATACATTAACGACAGAACAGTATTGTTATTTATTATTTAAAGTGTTACCGTTTTATTATTTATTCTAATTTTAAATCTAGTTTATTGTTTGTTTATAAATGATAAAGAAATACATTTTCTCCACGCTCTGTCGCTCCCTTGTGACCCCTGGGGGTTTCCCAACATCAGTTTGAAAACCATTAATAAAGACGGTGCAAAAGTCTCGTATCAGGACTGAATCTGAATGTTACTTTGAAATGAATGCCTGACTTAAAAAGAACTGCAATCTAATGCGTTCACCATCAGCACTGTAATATATTGATCCTTTTTCTTAGCTTTATCTTTATTTCCTCATGGTGCTCATTATTCCTTAATTGATTCAAAGTAGATTTAATCTTACCATTGAGTGTGAGGTTCTTATTGAAAGCATTAGTTTAAACCCACAGTAGATCGTCAGCCTCTTTTGTCTGCTCTAATTAGCCGAGCTGTGATGCATTGTTTGTTTCAAAAGGCTTTAAATGCTCCGCTTGACTTCACCTATATGGGTTGTTGTTTATTTTTGTGTATTCATGTCTTTTATTTTATTACAGGAGGGTAATGAGAGGCTCCAAAAGATGGTGGGCAGCTGTCCTGCTCTGGGGGGCAGCACTGATCGCAGAGGCACGTCCCACCAAAGAAGGATTTTCCCTGATGGCGTATCGACCTCTTGTCAGATTCCGTCACAAGGTATCGATCTTTCCAATTTCATTAGCCATCCCTTTACAAGAGATGACTACACTGTGTGGCCAGTTATGATGCTAATTATTATGGAAATCCACATTGCATCGAGCGCTTCTGTTTTGATCAATTTTACAGGACAAATCATTATTCTTCCTCTGCTCAAGAGCCGAATATCAGAGATGCAAAATAATATTTAAATTAGAAAATGTTGGATCTTTCACTATGGACATTTCGAACTGCAGGCCAAAACTCCTGCTGCGCTGACATCATGATGAAGTAGCTCAGCGTGATTGTGTAAGTGAATGTTTATTGACTGGCCACTGCAGTGAGCTTTCTAGATACACACAGCCAGATACCAGCCATTGAGGCGTAATGCAGCTCTGACGAGCTCCACTCTTTCTCTCTCCTCTTTTTCCTTTCTTATCACCTTGAGCGAATGATCATATTATGCAACAGATCAATTATGGAGGGACGGAGGGCACTGACTGACAGAACAGGGGCTCGTGGGAACACTTTCCTTTTATATCCATATATACGGCTGAACAGGGGGTCATAGAAATGTCCCTTTAAGATGAGTGTATTTTCCAGTTAACTGAAACTCTTGTGGTGTTTTCACAAACCTGTGTCCGTTAGACATTTGACATATGAGAATCGTCTTGAAAAGTTTGTCTAACTTGAGTAAATGAGTCCATACTGATGACACCAAATTAAAATATTTTGTGTTTCTCATAACTGCTTGCCTTTAATGAAATTGCCTTTGGAGAGCATCTTGCATTCTTTGCATCTCTTGCAATACTTCTGCAGCTCACACACAGACAAACTGATGTGTTGCCGTGTGCGTATTGAGTTTTGATGGTATATCCAAAGGGACAAGTAGGCCTACTTCAATAAAACACTGAAATTGGCATCTTCTCCTCCTGTGTTGTTACCTAGCTACAGTAAACGGCTGCCATTAGGGAATTACTGTTGGAGGTGACGCAATCATACAAATGTCCAGAGCAACGGGAACAATGTAGAAAGAACCAAGCAATTCAACCAAATGTGAGAGGAAAAGCACACATTGGCTTTTTGAAATGTCTGAACTGTTGTAATTTCAGACAGTTAGTATTGTCGTGCTATCAAAATGATCCACTTATGAATGCTGTTTGGTGTTAATTATTAGATCATTATGATTTGACAGATGGCACACACAGAGACGCAGTGTTTTATAGATGATGGGGTTCCTGTGAATTTCTATTTCTTGTGTGTGAATGATACTTGATCAGTAATAGCACCATCTCAGATAGTTTAATTTATTTGTCTTATGTGCAGTGCAGTTTAAGTTTGATTCATTTACTGTGACTTTTAACAATTATTTGAAAACCTTTCACACTAGAAATGGTCAATCAGAATTCTGCAGACTTTCCATGTTTTGAGAAATTGGGGTAAGAGTAATAATAACAATAATTATAATAATTGTAATAATTACTTCTATTATTATTATTATCATCATTATTATTATTTATGTAATCCGTTTTTGGTATCTGAAAAAAAGGGATTTAGAAAGAGTTCTTATTTGAATATTATGATTGCAATAAATCTATTATTTTTTTGTAATATTTTTATTACATTAAGTCTGTTATTATTATGTTTAAAGTCGACTCTAAAAAATATAAGAATAAAAATAAATAGTGGAGCTCGTTCTTAATGTGACCCACTAATAGAAGTAGCAAATGACTGCTACCATTGTGGTTACAAATGTGGTTGAAGTGCACAATTAACCTAATGACTCTGTCATTAATTCTCTGAAGGTAACCTTGAACATCCCACTCCACTCAAGTATCAGTGTTGTCTGCTAATACTCACTACCCTGTTTTGTAGACATTTGTTTAATAAAGCTGGAAATTATGAATGATGATGCCCTTTGTTCTTTTCTCTCTGTATCAAATGTTAATGCTGTCACATACATCAGAAGGCCTTAATAGTCGAAATGCACACTATGGGAACACACAGTTACCAAATTTCCTGCAATAACTTCCTTATCAGACCACGATGTGTGAAAAATCCATTAAGAGCAAAGCACCGCTAGTCTCAGATAAGAATGTATTTGATGGCACAGGCCAGAAGCAATTATATTTCTTATAATTATTATTATGCTTAGTGGTCATGTTATTTATGAATCCTATATGAAGGGTCATACTGTGTCAAATGCGTGTGGTCATTCCACAGTTTTCCAGTAATATGAATCCATAAAGATGCCTGGCATCTGACATAGCAAGCCTGTGTTTCAAATGAGGGAGGTGTGTTGGGCCAGGATTGTGGGATTGAGCCTGTTTTTCTGGCACTGACACAGAGATAAGCCATGACCCCGTTAGCTTTCCCTCAACTCGACCTGCTTCAATCATCATGAGTTATTCAGCTTATAGTATGAAGCTTTGTCCTGCTCTGCAAAAGCCAATCTCCCGTCAAAGCCAAAAATTTAATTCACCATAGCCCCACCCTTCCTCTACCTCCACTCAGATTATGGCCCAAATTTGGTTCTGCCTCACATTTAGACCTATCAAAAAACAAGATGTCTGAGTGACAGATGGCACACATGTAAGATAAAGTGTGTGTGTGTGTGTGTGGGGGGGGGGGCGAAGTCTTGTAGGATCTTATTATAGCTGTGATTTAATTTCTGTAGTTCAGTTGCGCAATTGATGTACAATTGATTCCAGGAAGTTAATCTATTAACCTAGCCTCAGAACTCTTCAGATTGTCACTGTGGAATGAATGAGCTGTTACTTTGAACTAAATGCTCTCTCGTCTATTGCAGAAATATGAGTTTAAAATATCATAAATGAATAACAGTTAAGAGCAATTATACTCCTTCCTTGGTATGCTGAATCGTAAAAATAACCTGTGCATTTACGTTGGTGACACAGGCACCATTCCAGTACACTGTAAAACAAATTAAACAGTAATACATTGTAAATGTGTAACTGAAGGTGTACAGAATATGCTCAGGTTAAGAAGGTTCAATCATAGATATGTATCGGTAGATGCCCTATTAGCGGTTGTTTTTATGGGCCACTAAATGTAAGCCATTTGTCATATTGGAATGATCAAATCAGGTCTGTGAACACTCAAGCAAGTTGCCTGTATTTCTGCAACCCTATTTATATGCATGTATGAATATCTATATCTTCAGCAGACTTCAGGGAATAATTTTGCTAAACTAATAAACTGCCATTAATGCACCATTAAAATGTTACTATAATTTTTAAAAAGCTTATTAAAAAGCATATTAAAAACACATCTACACATTCTTACCTGTGAAAGTTTATAAAGTTTCTTAAGGAATTAAAATTTCGGCAGTTTTTACAACCAGAGGCTGTGAAATGTTGTGCCATTTTTATTATGAGTGACAACACATTGACCATTCCGTGACGGTGGACACGTTGACTTATCTTGAGCAGTTGAATGTGGCATCTACCTATACATATCTATGAGTTCTGTGATGAAACTGGGCGAATTCCAAATGGCTTTTTTGCACCCTTGAAGGGCACTTCGGGAGGGGGGAAGCCTTTCCAAATGAAAGTGAACAACTGAATCACTTCACAGAGGACATTTCCAGAACTCTGTTAGCGAAGGGAACGTGTGATGGTCACTTCCATTTGTTATCATGTGATCTTCGATTAGGAGATCTTGAAATGCTTTTTAAAGCAAAGTTGTGGTTGATTTCAAGTTTACAGACAAACATAAATAGAGTAGGTTGATTCAATTTGTCTATTTTAATGTAAAATGACAAAATATTTTTAATCAGTGATAGAAATATGTTTAAGAACGGTTAGGACTCTCTTTATATTAGAGTAATGGCAAGCGCTGCACCCTTCAAAGAACACACTTCAAGTGCTCTGCTCTTCGAAGGGAGTAGGGCATAGGGATGCTCACTTCTTTTTGGAATTTGCCCACTGTCTCCAAGACTGGCACAGGAAGTGGAAGGGCTTGCAGCAAGTTTGTTTTTGCATTTTGGACAGAATGGACAAATGGCTTCAAAGTCCTTGGAAAACAGAGAGAAAGCCTGTATTTTGCTGCTTCATGATTATCACTCGAAATTCAAATCCTCAACAATTATCCATCTTAAATTAAAAATCCTTCTATATCCAAGTCATCTTGTTAATCTCTTTATACCAAGACCAGTTGATATATTTACTAATTACTGATTCTGATGCTCGACTATGCAACAAAAGTTTATTTAAACATTGTTTGTCCTTATAGACACCATAATTCATGCTTAATTTTAAAGCAGTAGTTCAGCATAAAGCAGTAGTTCAGATCACCTTTCAATGTAAAAAGAGTAGCTTGGAAATTATCATCTCATGTGGCAAAACAGGGTGAGAATTACATGAAAATGATGACCAAGTATAAATGTTTGGGTCGGCTATTACTTTTGAGCTTCTGGTTTAGAATTATGTTACACTTTTTACTTTATTTTTAATCCTATGACACTGTTGTATTTCTTCCTTAGAAGCAAAATGACAGTTAACATCAACATTTCCCATATGTCTCTTTAATGGTGGAATACGGCATCCTTTAACCTTTAGAAATAAACTCGTTGAGAGACTGCCATACACTGGCTGGTCTGAATGAATGAATCATTTAACCACTGTTCGGGACGTTACTTTAAAAAAGTAATTAGTTATAGTTACTCACTACTTGTTCCAAAAACTGAGTTAGTAACTGAATTACTCTATAATAAAAGTAACTCGTTACCAGGGAAAGTAACTATTTGCGCTACTGTAAAAAAAAAAAAAAAAGTTGCTATATGTCAAATATTTTTTTTTTTTTTTTAGCAGTTTTCACAAGGCAGTTGAAATGAGTAGAACAGACAGGTGTTCGTAAATAACTTTCGATATTTATTGCACGTCAACAGACAGCAAGACTTTTATCCTGCAGTTCAAGTATTATCTTTGTAAGAAAGGTGTTTTTGGCCACTAGCTTTGTAGATGCGTGTGTATCACATTACATGTACACATTACATGAACGTTCTTGCCTTTGACCACAAATGAATTTGAAGTAGTGCTTATATCTCCACCTTGAAAATGCCAACTTTTCATCGGATTGCTCCTGACTCACCATCTCTGCTGCTGCTGCGAATCTCTGTTTAGCTGTTGCGTGTGTGTGTGTGTGTGTGTGTGTGTGTGTGTGTGTGTTTGGCGCCGCTGGCGCGTGTGCCGGCATGTGTGTAAAAACACTGGCTCTGATTGGCTACCATGAAACACATGACTCTGCCTAAGCCAATCATAATCGCTTATCTCTTTATCAAGCCAGGGGTGAGTTCGGATTACATAGTTTATTAAATGCATAGTAACGCATTGCATTTTATGTCCAGTAATGTTAACGGCGCTGTAACGACGGGAAAAGTAATTAGTTAGATTACCCCGTTACTGAAAAAATAACGTAGGCTAGTTACCTAACGCCGTTCTTTTTAGCGGCGTTATTCCAAACACTGCATTTAACACATACTGACAAACAGAGGTGTCAAGTAACGAAGTACAAATACTTCGTTACATTACTTAAGTAGAAATTTGGGGTATCTATACTTTACTTGAGTAATTATTTTTCAGCCGACTTTTTACTTCTACTCCTTACATTTTCACGCAAGTATCTGTACTTTCTACTCCTAACATTTTAAAAATAGGTGCGTTACTGCTATTTCATTTCGGCTTGTTTTCTTTCCGGCTTGTCATCATTCAAAAAAAAAAAAAAGAATCCTATCCAGATAAATCGCGCCATCCAGATGCAGTGAATTTGATTGTGGTTGGAAGTATAAACATATACCATTTCGACACCCTATTGGTTTGTACGCGATCCATCGCACCTGCACATGACACAAATCACATCACACTCCAGCAAGGACATAGCCAGTTTTGGGTTCGTTTATCAAAAAATATATTTCTTAAAAGTAGGGTTGGGTATGGAACTGGTATGCACCGAACCGAATAAGAGGAAGCAGATTTCGGTGCCTTTTAAATGCCTGAGCGATCGATTGAAATTTGTCCTGGTTCTACCAAAGTACACAAGAAGCATGGGCGACGCTGGGCTTTTTTAGCCGGGCTGTAGCATTTAGCTCCATAAACTACACAAATTTGCGACCGCCTGAGAGTCAGTCCCCTTAAATTTCATATGAAACCGGCATCAGACCGGTCTCCTCCCGGTCTTTAGCCGCACTCTTCAATCCGCAGACCGCGGCGGAGCAGCGCGAGCGGACTTAAACACAAACAGAGGACACAAAGTATGTGTTTATCGATAGATTGTTAGAATATCTGTATCTGTGTACATAGTTCTTTGTCATAAATACAGTTTACAAAAGGTCACGAGGGAGCAGTCGGTTTCTCATCTACTGTAAAGTTTTCGCTCATCACTAAACAGCTGTTTCCTCCAGCGAAAATCTAGCCCTTAACACATATGAACGAACACATACTTTAATTACACTTATTTAAATATACTTAATTTAATCATACGTATTTTATACATACACTAGCTACTGTGCAAAAGTCTTAGGCACGTTAGTATTTTCACTTAAAAGAATGGTGTTCGGCCAGTTATTTATATATTTTGCTGTAGTACACACGTGTGTCAGTATAAAATATCAGTTTACATTTCCAAACATTCATTTTGCCGTTGTCAGACTGCTTGTGCATTCAAAGTCGCACTAGATTATTATTAAATTGAATGGCAAATTGATACTTCCTACTGACACACTACAGCAAAAGGTATAAATAACTGGCTTAAAACCCTTTTTTGGGGTGAAAATAATAATTTGCCTAAGATTTTTGCACAGTACTGTACTTCACAAACGACATTGTTGCTACTTTATAAAGAATGACCATACAGTAATTCAGGTATCATCCCAAATTTTTCAACATGAACATTTTAATATAAGATAGTCATTATGGCCTATGGCCTTTAGAAAAATGTTTTTTGAGGAGGTGGGGTAGTGCAAAATAGGCCCCTGTGGTGCGGCCTAAGATTTTGTTCTTAATGGCATTTTTTTTCCTTTCATTACTTTTACTTTTATACTTTAAGTAGTTTTTTAAACCAGTACTTTTACACTTTTACTTGAGTAAAAAGCTTGAGTTGATACTTCAACTTCTACAAAAGTCTTTTTAAATCCTAGTATCTATACTTCTACTTGAGTAATGAATGTCAATACTTTTGACACCACTGCTGACAAATAATTCAAGCACCAACATTGAAAGAATATTTAGACTTTGCTATGGCAATATGGCATAGGAATGATTAAATTACCAACGTTTAAAGAAAGAAAGAAAGAAGCAGCAGTCATTTAAAATGACATTATTCATTTAATAATGTAATTTTCACTAGAAGTAAAACAGCAATATGTTGTATTTGGGGTGTGTAAGCCATCAAACATCCAGTATTTGGATGTCTGTGGCCAGGACTCTATGGACATACTGTACTGTGAATGTTTTGTAAGTATTGTTTTTCTCTCTGTTCTTGTTCCAGCAGGATGGGATCTCAGAGAGTTTACGGATTAAAGGTATGTTCAAACCCTACTTTTCTCTTCTTCTTTTTTACAATCAATCAAATATACATAAAAGAATAAAATAAAATAAAAATGTCCAAAAGGTATAAGGGTCTTGTCATGTTTTTTAAGGACTTGTTACAATAGTTTTTAGGGCATGTTCCAATGCTAGTTTTAAGGTATTTAAAGTGCCTTTGTAGTGAATATGGAAATGGTTTAATACTTTGTTATATACAACCACTGAACCATGGTACTGCCCAAGTACATTTTTGTATAGTGACTGTTAACATTAGATATTTTATTAGCTCGGGACATAAGAGGCATAATAAATGAACTAGAGATTGTGTATTAATTCATGCTAAAAAAAAAAAAAACACTGTACCGTTAGACTGACCCTTAAATCTTACTCTTATATAATAAAATAATGTTTTCTTGCCTTGAAAAAAACAATGAGCATGATGGCAGTATTTGGAATGAATGCATGTTTATTTTATATGGAGCAATATTGGCTACTGAAGCGGGCCGTATACGTCCACATTAATAATTATTCTAGCAAACAGTCTGTGGTTTAAGGTGTAAATCACGTGTTGGCTATTGCCCAGTAGTCATCTGTAATTAAGACGGCACATGAGTTAGTCAGATGATGCCAAGAACCTACAGAGAACGCTGAGATCCCTCTCGCTCCTCTTCTCTGTGTAAGGTGAAGTCCCACCATAAATTTTATCTAAGGTCAACTCAAAGGTGCTTGTGTTAGCAGCTCCTTTGGCTACTAGTAATATAATCAGACTTTAATAGAGAAGCAGACTGTATTACTGCAGAAGGTCAAAGCTGAGCTGCCATTGTGATAAAAGACAGGATCTTACTTATCTACAGCTGTTCAGTTAAACGGAAGCTCTCTGTTTTTGTCTTCTCTGCCTTTTAAAATCAGTCGAAAAATAAAATAGACCCTATTTCTTAATGAATGTGTTTCATATTCCGAACGGTCAATCTTTGCTTTGTTTTTAAAAATGGTCTTCATAATTTTGAATTAAGTTTCTCTTCTTTTCTGTTTTGTCAACATCACTTAGGTCATTGTTGGATAATCCATCCAGCATTTTTTAGATGGATAAAATCAAGCCCTGCCTCCGATTTTTAAAATGGATTTCAAACAAGAATTTGCTGTCATTTTTATGCTTAGTTCACTGTTAAAAAATAAATAAATAATAATAATAATAATTTAAGTCTTTCTATTTCCAAATTTCACAATAATTCAACGTTACTTTAATGATTTTATTCAGTGTATGTACACTTAAAAGTCAAGTCAAGTCACCTTTATTTATATAGCGCTTCAAAAAAAATACATTGCGTCAAAGCAACTGAACAACATTCATTAGGAAAACAGTGTGTCAATGATGCAAAATGACTGTTAAAGGAAGTTCATCATTGAATTCAGTGATGTCATCTCAGTTCAGTTTAAATAGTGTCTGTGCAATCATTTGCAATCAAGTCAACGATATCACTGTAAATGAAGTGACCTCAACTTAGCAAGCCTGAGGCGACAGCAGCAAGGAACCAAAACTCCATCGTTGACAGAATGGAGAAAAAACCTTGGGAGAAACCAGGCTCAGTTGGGGGGCCAGTTCTCATCTGACTAGACGAAACCAGCAGTTCAATTCCAGGCTGCAGCAAAGTCAGTTTGTGCAGAAGAATCATCTGTTTCCTGTGGTCTTGTCCTGGTGCTCCTCTGAGACCAGATCTTTACAGGGGATCTGTATCTGGGGCTCTAGTTGTCCTGGTCTCCGCTGTCTTTCAGGACTGTAGAGGTCCTTTCTAGGTGCTGATCCACCATCTGGTCTGGATACGTACTGGATCCGGGTGACTGCAGTGACCCTCTGATCTGGAAACAGACTGGATCTGGTGGCTACGGTGACTGCGGAATAAGAGAGAAACAGACTAATATTAGCGTAGATGCCAGTCTTCTAATGATGTAGCAAGTACTGTACATCAGGTGTTATTGGAGGTGTTCCCGGTTTCGGTTTACCTAATTAATGCAGCCTAAAACTCCTTTAACGGATTTGGATATTAGAAGCATATTAGTGTGTTATGTGTAAGCCAGGTTAAAGAGATGGGTCTTTAATCTAGATTTAAACTGCAAGAGTGTGTCTGCCTCCCGAACAATGTTAGGTAGGTTATTCCAGAGTTTAGGCGTCAAATAGGAAAAGGATCTGCCGCCCGCAGTTGATTTTGATATTTTCAAATTGCCTGAGTTTCGAGAACACTGCGGACGTGGAGGATTATAATGTAAAAAGAGCTCATTCCAATACTGAGGTGCTAAACCATTCAGGACTTTATAAGTAATAAGCAATATTTTAAAATCCATACAATGTTTAATAGGGAGCCAGTGCAGTGTTGACAGGACCGGGCTAATATGGTCATACTTCCTGGTTCTAGTAAGAACTCTTGCTGCTGCATTTTGGACTAACTGTAGTTTATTTACTAAGCGTGCAGAACAACCACCCAATAAAGCATTACAATAATCTAACCTTAAGGTCATAAATGCATGGATTAACATTTCTGCATTTGACATTGAGAGCATAGGACGTAATTTGGATATATTTTTGAGATGGAAAAATGCAGTTTTACAAATGCTAGAAACATGGCTTTCTAAGGAAAGATTGCTATCAAATAGCACACCTAGGTAGTGCTGGGCGGTAAACCGGTCCATAACCGATGTATATTTTCGTTACGATGTTAATTTTGAATATACCGCCATACCGGTGTATTTACTTACTCAGCATTTGGAACGAACGTTATGCTGCGCCACGCGACACTGTTTCAGACGGACCCTTTACAATGTTGCACTTCTAAGCAGCGACTGCGAGGCGTGCTGAGGTTGAACACAGCAGTGCTCTGGTGTATGTTACACCTGTTTCACACATAGTCCAGCTGCACGAGATTGCGGTCCGTCAGTGCATTTTAAGGAGCGGTGAGTCTGAAGCAGTGCAGCGATTGTTAACGTACTGAGTCTATTTTTGCTGTGCTGCAGGTGCTGAATTAAAGTGAAAGCGCATTGTTCGCGGGAAAAATGAACATGGATTGACATGGAAACGCAGTCACATGGGTTTTTGGCTAGGTTTAAAACAAGAAAAAGAGTAACAAGAATATCAACCAGCAGAAAATGCATTGTACACCTGATTATGCATGAAAATAAAAAAACGTCATAAACTGGAAAACCGGTATAATTTTGAAAAAAAAAACGTGATATAAATTTTTGGTCAAACCGCCCAGCACTACACCTAGGTTCCTAACTGATGACGAAGAATTGACAGAGCAGCCATCAAGTCTTAGACAGTGTTCTAGGTTATTACATGCAGAGTTTTTAGGTCCTATAATTAACACCTCTGTTTTTTTTTTCAGAATTTAGCAGTAAGAAATTGCTGTGTTTTACCGGGCCGCGAAGGAATGTAGAGCTGAGTATCATCAGCATAACAGTGAAAGCTAAAACCATGTTTCCTGATGATATCTCCCAAGGGTAACATGTAAAGCGTGAAGAGTAGCGGCCCTAGTACTGAGCCTTGAGGTACTCCATACTGCACTTGTGATCGATATGATACCTCTTCATTCACTGCTACGAATTGATGGCGGTCATATAAGTATGATTTAAACCATGCTAATGCACTTCCATTAATGCCAACAAAGTGTTCTAGTCTATGCAAAAGAATGTTGCGGTCAATAGTGTCGAACGCAGCACTAAGATCCAATAGCACTAACAGAGAGATACAACCAAGATTAGATGATAAGAGCAGGTCATTTGTAACTCTAAGGAGAGCAGTCTCAGTAGTATGATACGGTCTAAATCCTGACTGGAAATCCTCACAGATACCATTTTTCTCTAAGAAGGAATATAATTGTGAGGATACTACCTTTTCTATTATCTTGGCCAGAAAAGGGAGATTCAATATCGGTCTATAATTAACTAGTTCTTTGGGGTCAAGTTGTGGTTTTTTGATGAGCGACTTAACAGCCAGTTTGAATGTTTTGGGGACATAGCCTAATGACAATGAGGAATTAATAATAGTCAGAAGAGGATCTATGACTTCTGGAAGCACCTCTTTTAGGACCTTAGATGGAATAGGGTCTAATTTACATGTTGTTGGTTTAGATGATTTAACAAGTTTATACAATTCTTCCTCTCCTATAGTAGAGACTGAGTGGAACTCCTCAGGGAATCTACTGTATAGTGCACAGTGTCTGATGTGATACTGTAGCTGACGGCTGAATGGTTACAATTTTATCTCTAATAGTATCGATTTTAGAAGTAAAGTAGTTCATAAAGTCATTACTTCTGTGATGCTGGGAAATGTCAACACTTGTTGATGCTTTATTTTTCATTAATTTAGTCACTGTATTGAAAAAATACTTGGGGTTATGTTTGTTTTCCTTAACCTAAGCCAAACAAAAAGGGATTCTATGCACATAAATGCAGAAAATAAATGTCTTTTATTTTTCATATTACCCAATTTAAGTCACCTTTATTTATATAGCACTTTATACAATACTGATTATGTCAAAGCAGCTTTAATTTTCAACTTTAAAGTCAGTTCATTGATGATTCAGTGATGTCATCATCCTGTTCAGCTCTCTTTCTATAGTGGCAAGGAACCAAACCTCCATTGGTGACAGAAATCGAGAATAAAACCAGGAACCAGACTCAGACATGGGACCAGTTCTCCTCTGGCCAGATGAAACCAGCATGGCATGTTTTAATTCCAGGGTGTAACACAGATTGTGCTGAGGATTTATCTGGTTCCAGTGGTCTTGTCCCGACGGCCATCTAGTTGATGCTTTCTTTGCAGGGGATCATTCATTTATTCATTCATATAGGCTAACCGTATATATTTGATAATAATATTATATTAATTAGGGCTATATTTTTATATGTATTGTTATGCTTATTTCCCCTTTTAATAAGTGTATTGCTTACCTAATTAACGTTCTGTGATAAATTAGTGTTTTCATTTACAAATGAAACTACCGAATTATACATTTATAATTCTACTATTTATTATTATAGGGTTAGAATATTTATATAGTTATTGTTAAATTCATCCTCTAAAGTGCACTTCCAGTAAAAATTCCTGTCACATAGCATAATCAAAGCTTTATTGGCATGTCGGGCATTTACAGTATAGGCTATTATTTACAAAACTCTTCAGGGCTGCGTTTTCCTCTGAACTAATGTAAAAAAAGAACGCTTTTGTGCGCTGACGTCCTCCCACAAGTTAAGAGATTTTAAACAAACACTTGCAGTTAACCAAATGAAACAACACATTTTAATGCTATAAAAGTGTGCACATTGAGAGAAATAAACAGCAGATGTTCATTTTAACAAGTTCTTTAACTTGAGCAAATGCTGCTAATACACATACATTTGATTGATGTATTGCTCTTATCTGTACAATTAAAACTGAAAGTGTAATTTAAGTTCTTTTCGGGGTTATCAGGAGAAAATGACTCAAAACGCGTATCCGCGTTAATTGACTTCAGAGGGTTAATAAAGTTAATAAAATAAAAACATTAATGTTTTAATGCTATTGAATAAAAAGAAACGATCCATTCGAAAGTCTCTGCTCATCATGACAGGACCTGGATCAGTGAG
Organism: Carassius carassius; assembly: GCF_963082965.1. Taxonomy (NCBI): domain Eukaryota; kingdom Metazoa; phylum Chordata; class Actinopteri; order Cypriniformes; family Cyprinidae; genus Carassius; species Carassius carassius. The sequence continues at coordinate 14,273,561 of NC_081787.1, read as the reverse complement.
CTGTGTCTCGGGCCGATGACACCACTTCCAGGGAGGCATGTTGTACACGCCCCCGTCCCTTGACCCCGCCCCCACGTCAAAACAGTGCCACAAAGAGAGAAGTGCAGAAAAGTGAAGCGCAAAGGAAAAATGGTATCGCAAGCTCAAACTAGACTGACACGCAAAATAAAAGCAGCGTTTCAAAAAAATTAATAGATATGACCATGGAAAATATGTGTTGCAAAATCATTGCTTTTGCGCTGTTTCATCCATGTTTTGCAATTCTTAATTTTTGTTTGCAAAAAGCAAATTTATTTTCCTCAATACTTAAAATTTCTTTTGCAAAACGTAAATTTTTTGTGTATATATACGGCGTTAAATTGACTCCATACTGATCCACCATCTGATCTGGATACAGTCTGGATCCGTATGGCTACGGTGACTTTAATGCATTAATTCAACTTAACAATCCTTTGAATTAAAGAAATGTGATGGTGTGTTATGTGTATGACAGGTTAAAGAGATGGGTCTTTAATCTAGATTTAAAGTGACAGAGTGTGTAGATTGTTTGAGAGATTGGGCGCTAAACAGGAAATGGATCTGCCACCCGCAGTTAATTTTTATATTCTAGGAATTATCAAATGGTGAGAGTTTTGAGATCACAGCAGACATGAAGGACTATAATGCCGATAAGAGCACGCTGAGGAGCTAAACCATTTGGGTCTTTATAAGTAATTAGCAAGATTTTAAATGTAGGGAGCCAGTGCAGAGTTGACAGAACCAGTGGTGACTGTCAGTTTATGTGCATATGGCAGAAGTTTTCAGAAAAATCAATTAAAGGAGTAGTCAAACAAATGATGAACACTATTAACAGCCATTATTATATGATGCAATCAAACTTATAGCGAAATTTGGTAGTTCTGTAATCTTGTGGTTATGAATAAAATTTCTGTATTTGACATTAAGATCATTGGTCGTAATTTAGATATAAGATGTAAAAATGTGGTTTTACAACATGGTTTTCAAAAGAAAGATTGCTATCAGTAAGATAAAGAAATAAGAAAAAGCAAATAAAAAAGTGGCATGGAAATGCTTAGGCAGCTTGTTCCACACTCTTGAACATAATTTTTTGTAGGGTTGTTTTAATTATTTATTAATCATTTTTTAATTATTCAGTCTAATTACTCAATGTTTAAGTGGATTAAATTCGGACTTAGTTATATTACCTTAATGGATGTTTTGGAAGATTCCTCCCACGACTGCCTGAAATGCTTTTGATAAAGCTGATTCATTTCTTTTGATGAAGCTCATTTATTTAATAATTATTTTAACTGTTGAATTATATAAAGCTTTAGTGGTGAATGCATCTAGTACTCAAGGCAAACCGCTTTCAGCTTAATTTGTGACATGGCAAATGTTGCCTGTTTTGTGAATTCAAAGTGCAGACTACAGCACATGAAATATAACTGGAAAGAATGTGAAGCCAACTGAAATTGGCTGTCAGAATCTGGAAAAGAGAAAAACTAAGACAGCATGCACAAGTGCATAGCAGAATGCCCTGTAATTGGAATCTTAAATGAAGTGGCTGGCATATCCAATGTTCCACTGTGCAGCTGAACACAAAATATCTTACTACTGAGGGTGAAATCACATCTTTTTGGGGGCTGAAGAATAGCTTTTTGTGTAATAGTATGAAAATTGGAGGTAATGTATTCGGACCACCAGCCACTCTGCACTATACTCATGCCCAGCACTCATTGCATACAGACAAGTTCTCTGCTTCTACAAAAGCTTTCAAAGACAAAAGCTTTCTAGAATTTTTTATTTAATTTTTTTCATGATGGGGTGTGTGCATAGAGCTTTAAGCACACGAAAGCAGGCACGTTCCCCAAGGTTACTGAGGGAGAGGACCCAGATGCAGAATGAACAAGGGACGTTTATTGACAATTTAGACAAAGCACGATGGGGGGGGGGGGGGGGGGGGGGGAGGGGTGGAGTGGTTTGAACAGTCCAGACAATAGGATGGGGCATACAACAATGGAGTAGGCAGATGGGGGGGGGGGGGGGGGGGCCCTGGGTGACAACCGAGTGCAGGACTGTAGAGGAGGCTGTGCAAGGGACCAGACCACAGCACCAGGAACCAAGGGCACTTGGCTATGGAGGTGAAGCCACACACGCCAGACCTCCAGGCGGGGAGACCCAGTGGCCAGGGAGAAAGCAGCAGGCAAGACAGGAACAGACAGAACTCACAAAACACTAGACAAGACTTAAGATAACAAGAGAACAATAATAATAATAATAATAATAAACAAGGGCAGAAAGTCAGACAAGAATGCTATGACCTAGAAACAAGATAAAAGGGGAACTAGAGAAATAACCAAAGCTAACTAACTAAAGTTAACTAAAAAGGTAAAGAAACAAATACCAAATAAAGTTCTAGACTGGAAACACTAACCAAGAAAATAACTCAAAGGGGAAAATAAATACTTTAAAGAAAAAGTCAAACTCACGAGAAAATAAAAATGAGATCCAAACAAAAAGAAACACTTAAACTAGACTAGAATAAACAATGACAAGATAAACAAACTAATAAATACCAGACTTTAACAGACAAGGAAAATCTCTATAGTATAGATCAGCTAGCAAGCTAAGCAAACACTAACTCACACAAAACGAACCAGCAACCACATGAGGGAAATGATCACAATAAATAGGAAGGAAAGCACACAAACACAAGGTGAAAACAATCAATTAATGAGCACCAAACAAGGACTAAACAAGGGGGCGTGGTAATGTGAAACAAGGTGGCAGGACGAAAGGAGCACATGGCCAACATAAACAGAGACAAAGCCATGTGGTCATACACAGGGAAAACAGAGAAACACTAAACAAAGACAAAATAGACACAGCTGCCAGGGCAGAACCCTGACAATTCAATTTATTAATGTGCACACAGGGATGCCTCTTTGGCCTGCAGTTGATGAAACATTTTGAAATGCTAAAGGATTTAGCTCTAAATTCTATGTTAATCCTGAAATCTCTATAGCTTCTTTGGGATTCCTTTTCACTTTTTGAAAGGAACATTGCATTGTGTCTGGTGTAAATAGAGAGTGGTGCTAGACTTACTGCCAGGCTGCAGTAATTTTACTCAACAGATTTATTTTTGGGCAACTGCCCACCATTCAACTAACTGCTGAATATCCCATGTGTACTTATTTGGTAAATTTAATTGAATTCTGTTTATGCAGAATACAGTATTTGCTAAATACTGTGTTGTTTAGTATGCCAAAAGAGTAGAAGAATGTATTATGTACTTGGATGCTTGATGTAAGGAATTTCAGTACAAGTTAAGCCCAATCAACAGTATTTGTTGCGTCATTCTGACTACCACAAAACTATATATATATATATACAGAACAAACCAAAAGTTTGGACACACCTTCTCATTCAAAGAGTTTTCTTTATTTTCATGACTATGAAAATTGTAGAGTCACAGTGAAGGCATCAAGGGCTATTTGACCTATTTTATTTTTTTTTTTGTTTTTTTTTTTTAGAAAAGACAGATGTATCAAAATTATATTTTGCAATAGCTAATCAACATTATAGCACAAATGCTGTTAAAATGATGCAGGTTAGTAAAGATATTTCTTTGAGACCAGGTCACTGCAAAAGTCTGAGCACCACTACTTCTCAAATTGGTCTTTGACCATTAAGAATTTTAATTAAATTTCAGAATAGGCTCTCAAAAATTTATGTTGAAACATTTATGTTGAATTTCATGAATATTCATAAGTAGAAAAGCCAATGAAATGAGAGGGTGTCTCATTTCAACAATGGGATTCGCACATGGAAGGTGATGAATCTAAAAAGACTCATTTGGGAAATGAATGGTTCTGTTGTTGCTCTTAACAGATGTTGTCTCGGCAGCACTGAGAGAACAACCCAACACCTCTTTTCACATGCTGAGAGTTTTTATTTTTTTTAATCCCGACTTTAGCAGTTATTATAGCCTGTATACAAACCATTATCATAATGCTAATAAGTTATTAATGCATATTTAGCATTCAGCTAAAAACACAAGAAATGCTCCTGCAAAGTATAAATAAGTCTCATTTAATTTCTCTATTGTTGCAGTTCTGGTGCAACTGGCCAGAACTGAATCTTGCCAGCTCTGTAAAGTAAACTGCAGTGGTGGCATACTATAAAAATAGATCACTAGATGAATGACAGATGATATTTGCCTCTTTAGCTCATTTAGACCTAATGAGGACAATCAGGGTGATTCTAGGATTTTGATTTTAGGGGGGCTCAGCCCCCAATAAGGGTATGATTAAAAAAATATTATTTTACTATTAGGGTAGGGTGGTATGCTACTAACCTTACTGCAATCCACTATTCTATTGTATTCCCTGTATTTCATATATGGGAGTAGGAGTACTGAGTGAGCCATATACAACACTGTAATGAAAAAATAATTATTGGATGTGACCACTAGAAAATAGGGAATGACGATTTTTTTTTTTCAATGAAGACCTCCTGATTCATTCACTGTACAAACACACGCACACATGTTTCCAGTACAAACACAACATTTTACTGTTTGCATTTCTATGCTCACATACAAACCTCAGATAGGAATTTTTTCCTTTGACGATACCACTGCTTTTTCTTATAAAATGTACAGGGAAATTGGCAGACAATTAAAACAATGTCAGGGTTCAATGACTGAAATGAATCTTGGGAACACAGTGGTATTGTGTGTGTGAGAGGCTGTCTACGTTCTATTCTCACCTGACTGTTGCTCATTTGCAGACCTACTCCCGCACGACAAGAAAAAATGTCGTATATCCATCTACAATGAAATATAAATTATTTCAGTGTTTTAGCTTTTTAGCCTTTATAATCAACAATACGGTTGGATATTCATAAAGTCACCCCATGAAAATTGATGTCATTTTAAGTATTTTAACTAACCAGCTAATATTCATTAAGAATATAGACAAACCATGTATTAATGTAATTGTCTATTGGCAATATGATTAATCTGTTCTATATTTATTTCTATTTATTAAAAATAACAACATGAATTATCAATTTGCCACTTCTATAAATCAAGTACAAATCTAGTGTAAATAGCATAAATCAAGAAAATCAAAAATCCCTTTACTCTACGCTTACTCTAATTAATGTATCATGACACTCCTCCTGATTCATTATTACTTAATACAAAACTATATTTAATAATACAAAACAAAATAACTCCACATTCTCTCTCTGGGCCATCTAGTGCTTTCAGACAATGATGTGTGTCTTTAATCATTTCTTTGCATGGCTGCATAATGTAATGTCAAAATACATAATAATATGTCTGTAATTTTAAAAAGTAAATGAAAATAAATCATGATCATTTTCTGAATCTAAAGTATGTTTTCATGAGTGTTAATCACTTCATTTTTGTAGGAATAAAAAACAACTATCACACAAGGGCTGAAGGTGAACGCAGTGAAACGTATTGGTATTGGATGAGAAACCGAGCCGTCTCGTGTGCTCCCAATGCTCCAGTAACATTACATTATGTAAACTGCAATGCATTTATGACAAAGAACTGCACCGATGCAGATGTAATATCATAGCATTAGCAATCTATCAATAAATGCACGCACACACGACACACACCTTGTGCTCTCTGATGTTCCCCTGCAGATTGAAAAATGCGCTAAATCCAAGCAGACTCAGATAAGGGGAGGAGCCGAAACTTGACGCAGCTTGCCGCGCTGAAGCCCCCCTAAAAAGGGCCTAGTGACGCCCCTGAGGACAATGTTATTTTATGGTTGCGGAAAATGCAGAAAAATACACTTTTTGTTGTTTTTCTCTTGTAGTAAATGTCTGTTGATTAAATTTTATCTCTTGCGATCCCTTTCACTTTGTTTCTCATTTACTTACTTTGTTTTTACCCCTTTTACCCATTAAGTGGTTGTTTTGGGAGTTGTTTGAGGAGTTACATGGTCTCCAAAAGCTAGTTAACTGCCCGCTCTTTACATTGGCAGTTTCTAAGGCAACATTTTAACTGCAATGGAACATCAACTGACTAATTTGGAACACTGCACATAGGCAAACACAAGATTATTGATTTCAGTAGAATTTGTTTAGAATTTTTTCTTTTAATTTGATTAAATGATTGAATTGTTTGTTTGTTTATTAGTTTAATTAATTTAGTTTTTAATTAGTTATTAGTTGTTGTTGCTATTGTTGTTTTATACAGTTTTTCTTTCCCATAGACCCCCTTAAACTCCTTTGTGGCCCCCTAAAAATCCCTGCTCTTTTTAAACGTCCTGGGGTACAACCACAAGTAGAGATGATGCATATGGTCATAGTCGAAGGAATTACTCAATGGTACAGAAATGGCTTAATGCTATATGAATTAGCAGGGGGAGGTTTCTGTGGGGTGTACAATTACTGAAGCATGGTGCTGCCTCATAAATAGTTTAACTCAGTGGGACTTAATGACAGCTGCTTTTTAATGGGATTTAACTCCCCTCACTTTACAGATCTTAAGGATTCCACCTCCTGAGCTTCAATTGATCTTTTAATGACTTTGCCACTGTGCTGCTTCCTATTGAACACTATATCTACTGCTTTATGGGAACCAGTCTATAACTGCATCCGCATCTGGCTAGTCATTAGCTGTAGGGTGCCTTTACTCTTATAGTCAGTTTGTAATTTCTTAAAGTTCAGGCAAAAGTCGATTGCACTTAATTTGCATTTAAACAATCATTAGATCTGTAAAGTTACTTAGTAGAACTTCTGAGACTGATTGAAGATAAACAATGTTGCCATCTAATGGTCCTCTGTTTGCTCACTAATATATCTAGATATTAATAAGGAAGGTAGAGAAGAATAAATACTGGTCTTCAGCTTTAAAGTGGAAATCAGATTGTCCTTTGAGGTGAAATAGCCTCATACTGTACTATGAAAGCCTGCTATAACTTGTTAAAAGAAGACAAATTACTGAAACTATAATATACAATCTCTTATTAGATATGAGGAAATCATTCCTGCGGTGTCCATACTTTCACATACACATAGAAACTAGATATTGACTTTGAGTTTGACTCAATCTCAGAGTTAAAAGGATGGAAAAGAAATGAAAATTCAGCATTTGTTCGTCTGAGAAGGCTATTCTCATTGAGGCACAGTATGTTGCTTGAACAGCGTAAATGTGATTAAAGGCCTTTACAAGGAAACTTCATTTATTTCTTCATTTCTACATGAAAAGCTTCCATTTCAATCACTATAATTTACCAGCATTATGTAAGATTGATTCATTTTAAATGTAACTCTTTTAATTCTCTAAAGGAAATCACTTAATGCTTTTGAGTGATTGTAAAAAGTTTGTTCACAAAAAAAAAGTGTGTGGGGGGTTGGAGAAAAGGGAATGCTTTACTTGGAGCATTTTAGCAGGTCATTGACCAACTAAGAGCAATTACAACCTATTGACTTATTTCCTAATGAATTTAGTAGAGCACCATTTAAGTAATAAATATTATTCAATTTATGAAAACATCTCCTTGGATAGAGCTTTCAAATATGCTGACTTAAAATTACTATAAAAAGTATTTGTGAACTTTAATTTAAAGGGGTAATTTACTCAAATACTGTAAGTAGATTCTGTCATTATTTACCTACCCTCAAGTTGTTTCAGACCAAATGAATTTGTTTCTTCTGCAGAACACAAAAGAATATGTTTTGAAGAATATGGGTAACTGAACATTTGATGGTCCCTGTTGACTTTCCTGGTATTTTATTTTATTTTTTAATATTTTATCCTTAATGTAGAAGTCATTTGGTACCATAACTGCTGAAAGGTCACCTTCAAGAAACTCTTGAGGGTGAGTACATGATGACAGAATTTACATTTTTTGGTAAATTATCCCCTTTATGTTTCAGATTTTTAGGGTCCAACTCTGAAGCGCTTCATCATAGAGTGATATTTGCTTTTATTAATAATTCAAATAAGTGAATTATGCATGCAGTAATTCATGTTTATTGTCTGACTAAAGCAGTTTGTTGATGGTGTTCCATAGGTGTTTTCGTTCCATTTGGCAGATTTATTAGAGCTGATCTGCGTCAGGTAATAAAGGAAAGTAAAATAATAAATGAGAAATAATGCCACAACTGATTCAAACTGACGTGTCTCGGAGGAAGCAGATCGCAGATCATTATGCCTGAGATGCTGCAGCGTCTCGCTTTAATTTAGCCAGTGCTGAGTTGTGAATTGTTGTGCTTAGTGATTGTACAGCAGCATGTTTAATGAATGAAAACCCGGGAACACATCAAACTTTTGTGTTTTTCCTCCTTTCCCATAGCAAAGCTTTCTATAAATACGGCTCCCCTCAGCCAGGTGCTTGTTAATACAACCCCCAGAATGATAAGAAGCCGTCGTTTTGTGATATCTCATTCTGCACTCCAGTAACGACTTTGGGAGAGATTTGGTTTGTTTAAAGGAATCGCAGAGTAGTTGGTAAAGAGACAGCAGATGGAGGAGTATTGGTAGGCAGGTGAGCACAGCAAGTTTCTGTGTCGTCTTTCATGAGGAGTTTGAAGCACTGTTTGAAGGCTGTTTTTGCTGATGTGTTTCCTCTGTTTTGAAGCAGCAGAGTCCACAGAGGCTTCTTAAAGGGCTGCAGCGAGCCGAGCTAAAAGCTGCCGAGTGTTGTTTACTACATTACCCAGAGTCCCTAAGGACTGGCTTCTGTGCTGGAAAACATCAGATAGCCTGGGACTCGCACCTTTGGTGGTGACAAGAGAATGTAATGATGACGCAGAGTTAAGAGGAAAGAAACAAAACCCATGTATTTAAACAAAGGCTCTGAAAGTTTGGCATGTCACCGCTCATGCAAGCACTGTGGTGTCAGTGTTTATTTGAAAGACTTTATGCAGACTTTGAAAACACTTTAATGCCAAAATCACTGAGAGAATCTAAAGTGTTTTTTTTCTAACAGCATCATTAATCATAATGTTTAGACTGTAGTGAGGCTATATAAAATGTTCTCTTATATAAATCAAAAGGTAAAAGTAATAAAAAAAAAAAAGTAGGTGCCCAATGGATATACATTTTATTATTTTTTGAGCATGAGAATAAAACAAATAAAGTGCATCATTATTTATTTATTTTGGTCCCTGAAGCATAAAACTGAAAACCTATCCCTGACCACAGTATGTTTATTGTCAGGGATATCTTGTGTACTTACTGTTTTAAAACTCTCTTTATATTGTAACGTGAATCTTGTTGTAGCCTGGTAAATTTATTTTCCTATTCATTTTCTCCATAGAGATTTCAAAACAGAGTTTAAAGCCAAAAAACACACAAACCAACTATGAGATAGACAACAATACTTATGTGTTGGGTGTAACAAGTTACTAAGTGATGTGTTACTGTAATTAAGTAATATAATTAATTATCCACTGAAAAAGTCAAATAAGGGGTTACTGTTCATTTTTAGGTAATTTAATTACAGTTACTTATAAAGTACTTGTAAACCCTTATAAAACCTCTGCGCACTGGCGCATTCACTTGCAGTTTTTTCTTAGAACAGAGAGAAGATCCTAAAATACTCAGATACATATAAGACTAAAATCAATCAAGTCTTTAAAGGGTCTACTTTTATTTGTGTACGCTGACAATTGATTGTGCCAAACACTGTGCTTTTGTAAAATAGAACAAACAGGGTGCGCTTTCTGCCATCTCGGTCTCCATGAACTTCTCTCTGAAACATATTATAAAAATGAACCAAAACTCAGCAAATATTTTACACAGAGACATAAGAAATATATTTTTATACTTTTGAGTGATAATTCAAAAGAAGCATATACGATACCATTGATTAATAACCTGATATCTTTTGAGGTAAGTCTCCCTTGAAATATATACACAGAATGGTTAAAAATCAGTGTCTCTGTGGAGAAAAAGAATGGAACTTTTTGGCTTCTGAAACTTAGACTGTGCTCTATTTATCATCACAAATGTCTTTGTGCAGACGGATATCAATTACAATAGCTAAGATATGACAAGCATTCACAATTCTATTCCAATACGTTGCTCTTTCTCACAGCTAATAAAAAATCTTCACAAATACAGAGTAACTGATGTGCTCATCCTTTCATTTTGTCTGGATGTCTTCTGGTGTACATCTGTATTAAGAGATATGACCGTATCTGACTCTGAAGCCCTGTGCTGAGCTCTTATTAGTTATCATGCATGTCATGGATCTGCTATAATCAGCACCTAAGGGCTGACACTCGGTTCAGAGACCAACTGGGTGAGTCAAGCTTATTTATTGCGAAGTCATGGCTTTGCTGCCGGTGTCAGGTAGAAAAATCTTTCTCTGGTGAAGGCGGCTGCATTTCTTTTGACCTCTTCGGGTAATGAGACAATTTTTTGTTTGTTTGTTTTTGTTGCTGACAACTTTTTTCTGGCTCACTTTTTGGAATATCACTTCTTTGTACTGTTACTTTAGTGCAGACTTTGATAATGTTGTGTATGCCACTCTGTTTAGGATTCTCGTGTTGGATTTTACTGGGATGAAAAGTCCATGTTTGATGGTGGACAGATGAAGGCCGGACACCACACCTTCACCTAAACCCTTCATGAGAATCAAATGTTCCTTCTCTCCATCTGATACTCTCTCTCCTCTCTTTGAAAAGCTGACTCATCAATAACAAATTGTTGCAACTGAATTAGTCATTTGTCTTTGATGTCACCGTGGTCAGAGTGAGGCACTGTGTGCATACCAATCAGAGACTATCTTGGCTTCTGTCCACCCTGCTGGCAAAAGCCAATTTTCTCCTTTTACTACAACAACCTGCAGTGAATAGATCTTCATTATGTGGTATGTGATGAAGGGAGTCATCATTTAATTACACAAATCTAAAAGGTCTCTAACTCTCTGTAAAGGACAATGTACATAAAAGCACAACTGTGTGTTATTATGCTTCACAAACTTACTTTGGTTTTCTATGATGTATAGAACATGATTGTTGTGTATTTGGCTAATTTTTGTGTCACCAAAGTTATCTTGTTGGCTTACATTTATAGTACAATCAGTATCAGAAACAGAAAGAGCTTTATTGCCAAGTGTGCTTACACACACAAGGAATTTGTCTTGGTGACAGAAGCTTTCAGTGCACAGACAGGATGACAAGTGACAAGACACTGATAACAAATTAAAAATAAGTGATTCAAAATAAATATACAAAAACAATACACAATAGACAAAAAGATAATAGATAGTATATGTATGTACAGATATGCTATATTCAAATTATGCAAGGGAATGTGGATGGAAATATTTTAAATAAATAACATGCATATAATAAATATAAGTATAAGTGGGGAGAACATTTATCTTTTTACGGGGTATATGGCCTGAGGGAAAAAAACCTTTCCTGTCTGGCTGCTCCGTGCTCTGAAGTGCAGATCAGATGGTAACAGTTCAAAGAGGAAGTGACATGGATTAAGGGGTCCAGATTTTACCAGCACTTTTACTCACTCTGGATTAGTACAGTTCTTGGAGAATGGGGAGAGTTTTACCAGTGATTCTCTCAGCATTCCAGACTTTCTGCTTTAGTCTTCTGAGGTCAGTTTTGGTAGCTGAGCTGAACAAGACCGTTATTGAAGTGCAGAAGACTGATTCAATGACTGCAGTGTAGAACTGTATCAGCAGCTCCTATAAAAGGTTCAAGTTCCTTAGCTGTGCCTTCTTCATAATGGAGTCAATGTGATTGTCCCACTTCAGGTCCTGAGAGATGGTGGTGCCCAGGAATCTGAATGACTGTTCTGAAGCCACATTGCTGTTCATGATAGTGAGTGGGCAGGGCGTTTCTCCTGAACTCCACTATCATCTCTGCTGTTTTGTGCATGTTAAACTTCAGGTTGTTAAAACTGCACCAGACAATCAGCTGCTCAGTCTCACTTCTATAAGCAGACTCATCACCAACCTGGATGAGGCATATGATTGTATTGTCATCTTCAGGAGCTTCAGGAGCTTGACAGAGGAGTCATTAGAGGTATAGTCGTTGGTGTACAGGGAGAAGAGCAGTGGGAAAAGAACAAATCCTTGGGGGGCACCAGTGCTGATGGTGCATTTGTTGGATGGGAATTTACCGATTCTCACAATTCTCTATGATCAGCCAGCTGTTGCAGTGCTCCATTCACACACTCTTACGGAGGAATGTAAATACTAACAAGGATGAACAAGGAATACTCCTGCGGCGAGTAAAACATCTTACCGTTGAGGAAGAGCGCTTGTAGATTAGTACAGCGCATGTTCTTTAATGTTGTTACAACTGTACACCACCTTTTAATGATGTAAAAGCATGTCCCACCACCTCACGATTTCCCTGCTGATTCTGTATCGCAATCCGCCCTAAACAGCTGGAAGGCTGGCCGATGTAACCTGCCCTCCAGAATGGCTTCATTCAGTCAGGTTTCCATGAATCACAGAGCAGCAGAGTTTGAAAAATCCTTGTTTTTTTTCAGGAGAGCAGAAGTTGTTTGTCCATCTTGTTGGGTAGAGGTTAGAGATTTGCTAAGCAGTGCTGTTCTAAAAGTTCGGCTCGCTTCCCATGCTTGAGCGTCTTAGAACGCCTGAACAGCGTCGCTGCTGTGGTACATATATATATATAAACAGGACAAACTTACAAAAACAATGAAGCTTCTAGAGAGCCCCACACCGAGGCAGGCATCTGCGGCGCCATCTTGGGTCCATAAAGTTATGAAATTGCTGGAGTGACTTGGAAGTCTGTTAGTGGCTTGAAAATGACAAATTAAGAATATTTTGCAACGTATCCCACATTTTCCAGCAAAAGTGTGTAAATGAATGTGTAGCTGTCATGGAGTTGGTTTATTTTTATTTATTTATTGTAAGAAAAAAAAAGATTATTCTAATTGTGAGGAATTAGAATATTCCTTTTCTTATAGTATAAACCAATCAATATTTAAGTTTTGCTTAAATTTGAATTCAAATTATAATTTTTAATAATAATTAAAAATTATGATTAATAAAATAAAATTAAACAAAAAGTAATGTTAAAATGTTTTAAATAAATAAATGAGTGCTGTAAAAGACATAAAAAGAAAATACAATCAAAAGGTTTAATGCATTTCAATGCTTCTGTCATTTTTATACAATCACTGAGAGTTTATATACAGCTTTTACAAGCTTTATCTATGAAGTTCTCTTTCTCAAACTTAATTGCCATTGTCTAACAGGGGGACTGAGAGCTGAAACATGACTTCAATTCTTAATCTCTATGAAATGATCTGCTGAAGGAGTAGTGGAGCTCACGTTTTTGTAATTGGTTATAAGGGGAAGCCTGCTAGAGCTCAGGCTATGTTTTATTACAGTCATACATATTTTATCTAAAGCCCATACAGCTTGCATATCATCAGTGCAGTGGGAATGTTTCCTCCGCATAGTTTCTCAACTCCTGCCAACACTGTCAAAACACCACAAATACAAAACAACTGCATTGTATGGCAAAATGGTTGTGAGATTTTTCATGGCCTCTCTAGCTCTATATGCTTTGTATTGTAAAGATGGTGTTTTAAAATACAGTAAGTTAGTTGTTCAGTTGAGTATGGGGTGAAAAAATATATTTATAAATTGAACCCTGTATAAAAGAACGCACTGACTTATAATGATGTGTGTTTATGTAGTTGTCCGAGTGAATAAGCGTGTATCATGCTTCATCATATTTGTGATATTAAAAATTAACATGATTTCCCCTCTATCTAATGTGTCTTTGCAGGGTTCTTTGGTCAGAATGGCTTTCCTGGGCCCTGTGAACACAAATACTGTGGTTTGGGAAAGCACTGTGTGGTTGATCGAGAAACAGGTGAAGGAGAATGTCAGTGTCTGGAACATTGCAACCCACATTATAAACCTGTGTGTGGATCTGATGGCAAACTCTACCAGAACCACTGTGAGCTTCACAGAGCCTCCTGTATGACCCATCAGAGAATAACCATAATGCACAGCGAGGAATGCTTCTACAAAGGTATAGAACAAACATGATGTTTTATTAATTATTGTCCATTTGTCGATTCCTTTTTTGTTTTTATGGGCTGTTGAAGGTTTTTATTTGTTTCTTTCTTTTTACTTTAAATTGGGCAAAAATATAATAATTCTTAAATAAATGCTGTTCTGATAAGCTTTCTATTTATCAAAGAATCCTAAAAAAGCATAACTTTCCACAAACATATTCTTGAGCAGCAAATTAGCATATTACAATTATTTCTGAAGGATCATGATCTGAAGATTAAAAAGCCATCACTAAAGTAAATTACTGTTTAAAATATATTAAAATAGGAAACAGTTATTTTAAATTGTAATAAAAGTTCACAATATTGCTGTTTTTACTATTATTTTTGATCAACTATGTTCTTGGTGAGCATAAGATACTTTGTTTCAAAAACAAAACTTGAACGGTAATTATGTTTTTGTTTTGTTTTGTTTTTAGTATTAAAGGGTTTTTTTACATCCCTAGTACTGACTACTTGCTTGTCGCAATCATCTTTAATTGCTTATAGATGTGTTTTGGTAAACTCTGAATGGATGAGAATTCTGGATCATAAGAACAGCATATCCTGATATGTGCAGGGAGGCAATGGAGAGGGTTTTTTTTTGTTGTTTTTTTGTTACAAATTTATTTTCCAAAAAAGAGAGAAGTTGTTTTGTTCTGCATAATAAGCAATATATGATTCATGGAAATTATGTCCAGCACTAATGGATCAGATATGGCCAATAATGAATGGAGCATCGATATTATGTTTGTGTGTAAAATCCGAATTAAGAACTGAGAACTGTGTTTCTGAAATCATGATCATTTTGAAACCGAAACAGTACAAATATGAATGGTGACTCTTTTGGGTGATCATTACTGTTCTGCTGGATAATATATTAGGTTTCATTTCAGGATAAGGTGAAGATCAATTGAGAGAACTGTAGATTTCTAAAGATGACTTTAGATGAAAAATTAGACCAGTTCATTTGTGTCATATGTGTCACTAATGGACCATTGTATCTAAATCAAATGGTTCAAAACTAATTGAAATCATATGAAATATTTCAAAACATTGATAAATCTGTGTTCACTTGCTGCTGTATATCATCTAAGAGACACTTTGTTGAATTATGTCAAGTTCACAAAGGCCAGGCAGCCTCATGAATGCAGTATGGCATCCTAAACTACAGCATTCATGTGCAGAAAAACTCTTCAAACACTTCATATCTCCTTTAGAATGCATGTAGGCAATGAGCCAAGCACTTCCATGTCCTGACCGAGAAATCAAACCTCTAAATGCCCTCTCAAATCAAATCTCAGACAAAGCATTTGGTCATCAGATGATGATATGGACCTGCTTGGGCCAATCAGTGTAAAAAAGCCAGAGAGATGTATGGGTAAGTTAGGGGAGATGATTGTCCTGCAAATCAAAAGTTTCACAGAAGACCCCACAATGTATGATTGCAAATTGTCCTCTGAAAATTCATTCATCTTTGTCATTTTAATAGGATTTTTGTGCAATTGTGTAATACAACCTTCAAGGTATTTGTGCAATTATTTTACT
Source organism: Carassius carassius (assembly GCF_963082965.1). NCBI lineage: Eukaryota > Metazoa > Chordata > Actinopteri > Cypriniformes > Cyprinidae > Carassius > Carassius carassius. The sequence continues at coordinate 14,257,954 of NC_081787.1, read as the reverse complement.
ATTAGTCATGTATGTGGTTTCAGAAAATGATGGTTTGTTCACCACAATTGAAAGCTTTGATTAAACAGTAGGAACTGGTGAGATGATGGGATTGGATAATTATGCAATGTAATTATCAGCAGCGTATCAAATAGGTCCTAATGGTTTTCACAATGGCAGGAGCACTTAAGCTGCAATGTTTGGGCTTGTTTTCAGGAGTTTTGAGAGACTAAAAAAGGATGCTTAAGTTTTTATTGTCTGGCGACAGTTATCTGGACTTTAAGCATTGTTTTTTACCTGTCCGAAAAAGGTGGACGAGGTGACAAAAAAATAAAAAAGCTGATGGAATTTATTAGACTTGAATTAAAATTGAGTTGAGAGAACAGTAATGGATTGGACATCAGAACAATCTTATGTAAAGCAGAGTACAGAACACGGCATGCAGTCAAAGATTTTGTGTGCCTTGTAGTATATTTACTTTTTGTCTAAGTTTAATTAAGTTGGATGATTATTGTAGGTACAAAAATATGTCTTTTTTGTGTGTTTAAAAAAAAATACAGCCATTTTCACACAGCAATGGTCATTTAAGTGTCAAAGGCCTTCATACTAGTCTTCTCTGATGCATCATTTATACTCCGCCTTACCACTCCAATATTTTTCTTGTCTCTCATGGCATTTGATTGTCTGGCCAGGCGGTGTTTACAAATACTGATATTGCCAGAGTCTTGTGATTTGGGGCCTGTACATATGCCAGAGCAAATTAACCAAAAAACAGCAGGATGAAAGCTTCCCGAAACATCAAGAGACTGCTGATTCTTTCTAAAGTATGTGCTGACCAGGGCGAAGAAGAGAAGTAGCAGGGTAGATGCCATGATACTAAGTAATAAAACAACACAGAGCATATGCTGTTGGCTACAGACCTTTTGTGTCCCGTTGGGAAGGCTGTGAAGGAGTTCTCTCTAGCCAAGGATGAGGTTTGAGATTTTGTGTGCCTGTAGGGCTGTGTGGTTTGGCACGAGGCATTGGGTTTGGATAATGATGGGATACAAGCTGTTGAGTTGGCAAAGCAAAATGTAAATGCTTTTCTAATTGCTTGCATACATTGAAGCCCAACAGAACATCTCGTGCAATTACAGCGCATTATATTCAAAGGAAACTCTTTTGTTCCGTATCATGCGGGACAACCATCAGTGTCAGGGGGCCTGACCCATCACAACATCCATTCATCCATCCGTCCGTCCGTCCGTCCGTCTGTCTGTTGTTCATTCCATCATTACATCGCACCAATTTTTCTTCACATCAGATGACACTTTCTAGATGACAGCAATCTACAAAGATGAAAAGAAAATCAGCACAAAACGGGATAAAAAAGGGCGTCCTGTCATATAGTTTTAAGGTGGACCCCCAAGATTTGTCGTACCCAGCTGCTCATGTTTAATACACCAAACAAAAGGAAGAATGTAATGTGTCAAAGTTTTAAATTTTCAAAGTACTTATGATGAATAATCGGCAGACGTCTCAGAAGACAGCTTTACTCTCAGCCCTAGTGAGAAAAAAGTTTAATATCTTGCCACATTGAGTGTTAGGGGAAAATATCCCACCATTAAGCTTTTCTCTGTTTGTTAAGCTTCAATTATGTCCCTTATTCCAGTGACTCACCACCATATGACTGTTTGCACTGGGGAAATTAAATGGCTTTTTCAGAATTCTGCACTTTGCTCTACACACTGTGTAAGTTTGGGTTGTTTAAGATGTTTTGAAGATGATATATTCATCTCATTCTTTTCTCCCCATTACTTCAAATTCTTTCATGAGAACGAAGAGTTAATGAAGCTTGCGGTCTGTCTGATGTACCTCCATTCAGCCATCAGTTAGCCTTTCACATGCCTTGTGTTTTTCTTCTGTTGTTTTGGATGTTGCTGACAATTAAAAGGATGGACTGAATTCAAATTTGCATTCTCTCATATGTTAAGGTTTAGTTATGAGAGAAGTGGAAAAAAAATGGATGAATTAAATTGATCAAAAATGACACTTAAGACATTTATAATGTTAAAAAGATTTATATTTTAAATAAATGATTTTTTTATTTATCAAACCATCCTAGAAAAATGTTTTTATCATTCTACAAAGTTTAAGTAGCACAGCCATTTTAAATACTGATAATAATAATAATCTTGATGTGTGAGTGGAAAATACAATACTTTTTTTTTTGGGGGGGGGGGGGTTCATGATATGAAGCATATTTTTATCATTTTAATCTATTCAAATATACATGACAAATGAAGTACATCTATATTTAAATGCATTATTATTATTATTATTATTATTATTATTATTATTATTTATTTTTATTTTATTTTATTCAAAATGTGATTTAGAATATGTTCACTAAATTATAAAAGATATTCCTATTTCTTTGTTGTTGACACCCTTTTATGTAATTCACCCTTTTATATTATGTCTTGCAAAATGAAACCAGTTTACCCAGTTAAAGGATCACAAAATTAAAATAGTTGAATTCACACATGAAACACCCCAATGGCTTGTTGCCATGACCAGACATGTCATTTCTTTAGTGTGTCAGCCAAGTCCTGTATCTCAGAGTACTGAAAGCGTCTGCATCTCCTCTGCCGTGTGACATCTAATTAAAGTGCTCTCCCTGTAGAGACAGCTGTGGAGTCCTCTGAGAGAGAGACCCACCCGGGCCGTCCCTCCTACTGCTGCCTGGACTGCTAATGAGCCTATTAGGAACCACACTACCTGTTAGATGCTGATACATAGTTAAAAGGGATAAACTAAGAATTTAAAAAAATAAATAAATGTAATGAGCACAAAAACCATATGAAACAGAGAGGAAAACTTGATTTACTATAATGAGTAAACATTAATTATACGAGTGCCCGAGTCAAGAAACAGTCCCTGTTCTCTGATATGTTCCCAGCAACTTCAAAAACAGACAAATTCATTATTTTTGTTGTTGTTGTTGTTGTTGTTGTTGTTGTTGTTGTTTTTTCTGTTATGTAGTACTCATTCATAAGCTGTGTGAAGTTGAGGAAATGTTGCCCCTCTCTAAGGTCATTACAGAAAAATGACACATCCAAGACATTTTATACAACAAACTCAGCAGGTTTTCTTTCATGTGACATGATTGTTAGTCTCCTTTTTATTTCTTCATGCATTATGTCTGTTTTGAGATTTTTCATGGTTATAGAAGCACTTTTGGAAATATCTTGTAGGCACACCAGTGATAAAAGTAATAATGAACCAGAAAAAGAAAATTCTGTTCTCATCATTTTAAACCTTTATGCTGTTATTTTTTCAGCTCAACACAGAGGGCAAGTTTTCAAGGAGCTTTTCAAGGAGCTTTTCAAGGAGCTTTTCAACTCACGGTTGTAACAGTGGCATAAAAATAGTGTATATGAATTATCAAATATAAATATTAATTCTAATTATTAAAAAATAAATATATGATATATAAGTAATATTTATAGGTTTAAATAATAAATGTCTTATTTTTATTTTATTAAAATAATATTTTATTTAATATATCAAATATACAGTACATGACATCAGAAGACATAATATTGTATAAGTTATAGAGACAATTTTTTTGTTTTTTGCTTTTTGAGCTTGATAGGTGTAGTGTGATTGAAATAGTCTGTGATGGTCCATGCACTGTCCACGTAATGTGATTTTCATCACCAGGACAGTCCATGGGCATCACTATCCAGGTATAGGCCAATATTTGTATCCGCAGATGGATAACAGTTTTGGGTTCAAATGTGGTTCATGTTGTGTCAGCCCCCATCTCAAACCTTTCAGCTTCCAACTTTAAGTAAACCGAACTTCTGTCAGTACAGATATATAAGTTCTAAACTGATGTCTACTGTCAAAAGAATTGACATCCTCAAGAGAACATGTTACACAGAGCCAGACTGTTGTGAGATTACAGCCTGTTTTTTTGATGTAAATACATCCAGACCACTGTGACACAAATGTTTATTTTCTGGTATACAGAAAAGTGTTTTCAACAAACAAGATTTAAAAAGTGGGGGAAAAAATACCCTTAATATGTCTGAATTGCACTGTAAGTTTTGCTCATATTTGAAATTGCTCTGTAATTGTAGTGAAGTTGTAGAGGCAAAGATGAGGTCATGCATGGCAAAGCTCTGGGAGGCGTGATTAAACGTTTCAACCCACCCCCGCGGAATTATCTGATCATCCGCATGCTGCGTGCGCCGGATTAGAGCAACATCATCACAATCACATCTGCACCATAAATGAGACACTGAAACCTTATTGAGACTCTAAAATCTTGAACGCAGACACTAAAGCACAATTGACAGTTTTCTTACCAACCCCAATTTTTTTATATGTAAAAATATAATTTTGTGACGTAGCCTGGAAACCTTGATGTTCCTCTTATGATGAAACATGTAGGAAAATGGGGAAAACTAGTTGGGCCGTTCCTTTTTTAGTGATTTATTTAATAAGACAAAATGAGTGGAAAGAAGATTGATGGCGTAGTTAATGGAGACATAACATTCAAGATAATTGACTCAATGTCATTGTCATTGCCCAATTTAGATCTCCTAATTTGGTTAGCAGCCCAAGGAATATGATATTATTTCGTCATGGATATACTTATGTCTATGGGTAGATAGATGGGACATCTCACATCTCTTATTGCGCTGGAATGAAGATGAATTCTGTGCATTTAGCCATAGTGATGTTTGGTTGAATTGGACTGCTTGAAGAAAAAAAAAAGTCAATGGCCCATTTTCTTTTGAATTGCTGTCATATGGGGAATTGAGGTTCGGAATTGTCTCATGGATCTTTTCGTCTAGAACCCATCAGCTGCTGTCATCAATCTTAGCAAAGCAGCAAAATAAGCTAGGGGAGGACAATCGCTCTTGCCTACCTAGAATGTGGTAACAGACTGGCTAGCTCATCAGTGCAAAAGATGAACAGTCTGGTTGTTACCAGTTACTGTCAGACACTAAAACCTCTGGAGATGTCTGAAAGGGGATTGTTGTCAGCTTGACATGCCGACATTGACAAGATGTCTTTTATTCTATAGTAGTCTCACCTTTGATTGTAAATGCTCTCTGTGCTAAACCAATAAATGCAATTCGTTATGTGTTACGTAGACTGCATATGCATGTTAAATTCTAATTACATTTCAGAATTTAATTAAAGGTAGCAGCAGGGTTAGTTTGAAATTTAAGAAAGGAATTGAATGTATTAGCATGCATTTAATTAATGCTTCAATTCATTACATTTATTACAGGCTATTTTAACTAATTACATTTCAGAATTTGATTTAAGGTAGCAAGCAGTATGCATCTGAAATTGAATTTAATGAATATATTAGCATACATATAATTAATGTTATTAATGTAAATTCAGCATCATGGTGTGCATTCATTCATTTTAATTTCTTTATTTTAATTTGTTGAATGCATTATTGTTGCTGTTGTTGTTTCCCTATGAAGCCACAGAGAATAGGGACTTTTGTACAGCTCTACACAGTCTGATAGAGGTCATGTGTTCATTCCCCTGACTCCACCACTATGTTAAGTGCTCGAAGGCATTCATTCACCGCTCAGATTGTGCAGAAATGTTCAAGGAGAGAATCTATATGTGAGGCAGGCAAGCAAAATGTACCTTTCTGTTATCCTTCCTATCTGTAGAATCACACACTTTCCTCCTACAGTACTGTATAGTGGAGGAGCTCAGATTGGATAAAACTTTCACACTCTTTTGAAAGGGCAAGGGAGTGTTTTTTTTAGTTTGTTTGTTTGTTTCTTTTTTTATCAGTCAGTCACTCAGCATTAAGTTTTCTGTGATAACAAAAATGCCATGGTAAAGAAGACAGTAGAAAATCTTCTGGCGACTGTTTGTCTTTCTTCTTTTATCATGGCCTCTATCATCACTCTGTAATGGCAGCCGTTCAGTGTTTCACTCCCTTCCTTTATCCATCAAAGAAACAGTGTTTGGTGCATTATGGATAACTGAATATCAAATGACTGAACAGCCAGCATGAAAATACTGTACAGCCTTTAATGTTTGTGAGGTGATATCAAGCACTTTGACACATGACATAGTTATTTTGATCTTCCGAGATAAAACACTTCTGCTCCTCTTTGACTGTCATGGCTATTTCATGTTTTTATGTAGGCCTACGGAGTGCATTAATGATCACATGTTCATTACTCAGGCCATATGGGTAATTATTATTCAGAAAGTTCCTCTTCAGGAACTCGAGCTGCGTCAAGCGCTTTGGGGAAACGCCTTTGGCAAGATCAACTCTGAATATTGTGTGCAATCTGTTCAATGGAAGGGCGTGACGTCACGGGCGGGGTGACGTAGCGACCAGGAAGCTATAAAGGCACCTGCCACGCAGCTTACTTCAGCTTCTTGTCTTTCAGCAAGCGCTCTTTGTGTGCATGTCATTCTGTCTTGTCAGTCTTATTTATTGTCGTTTGTCACTATTAGCTCCTTTAGGTAGCTTTAGTATGTCAAAGAGCAAAGCTAAGACTAGGCATCTGAAGGGTGAATCCAGACCGCGTTTCAGATTGTGTGTTCCTCCCTGCTCAACAAAGCTAAACATTAGAGGCGGGGATACACACAGTCTGTGCGTGGTCTGCCCGGGATCAAAGTGCGTTGCGTATGATTTCACGTGCGTTCGATCCCGGGGGCTCTCTTCGAGAAGTGAGCCTTCGCCAGCGTTCCTCGTGATACCGGTCCCGCTTTCGCGGGTCAGTTTGTGTGACTAAGCTATTCGCACGCAGTCGAGGCAACGCATGTATTACATCATTTCAGTTTTGATGTGAATTTTTCCATACCCGACCGCTTGTCTGGTTGTTTAAACTCCATTTAATAAGGAGGAGTTAGTTCTATCACTTCAATGTGTACTTTATCACTATCTAGATCGTCTTTACTTGTCTGATTGTTTGACAACATTAAATTCTGAGAAATCTAATGACTTTGAGAAGTTAATATATCACTTCAATGTGTACTTTATCACAATCTAGACCGTGTTTACTTGTCTGATTGTTGGATTGCATTAAATTCTGAGGAATCTAATGACCGTTATCTAACTTCGAGAAGTTCAATATATTTTACTTCAATGTGCATTGTATCACAATCCAGACCGTGTTTACTTGTCTGATTGTTTGATTACATTAAATTCTGAGGAATATAATGACAGTTATTTAACTCGTGAAGTTAGATGTATTGGAGGGACTGCTGGGCGGGAGCAGCCCCCTCCGCGTACAAACAGAGCGTGTTCCCTGCTTCGGGACCAGAGGCTGAAGCAACGCTCTGGGCCAGCGACTTCCCAGCCTAATCCGATGGAGCCGTACTTCAGGCTGGGAGGTCCACGGCCAAGAAGTCATGACGCATTTCGGTCACGACTACAGACGGCGGCCCCTACTGGGGTAGAGCGGTGTCCACCTCATTACACGGTGCCCGTCTCACCTCAGTGCCCTCAGGAGGTGGGTATGCCAACCCTGCCAGAGTTTCAGGGCGCAGCGGCTTCCAGTGAGCAGTGCTCTCAGTTATTTCCGTCCGTGAGCGTAGCGGTTCTGAGACACTCGCCGCCCCTTTGGGGGCCTCTTACACCAGAGGTCAGTCTCGAGAGACTGATTCCCTTAGTACATTAGTTAGCAGCGTGGAAACTACTGCCAAATGTATCTCAATGGGTCCTGCACACAATAGAAAGAGGCAATTTTCGGCCATCCACTGCCGACATTCAATGGGGTTACACCGACAGTAGTCAGCCCACGGCAGGCTCTGGTGATGGAACAAGAAGTGAATACCCTATTAAGGAAGGCGGCCATCGAGGTGGTCCCTCCTCTAGACAGGGAGTCCGGGTTTTACAGCCGGTATTTCATAGTTCCAAAGAAGGATGGGGGTTGCGTCCGATCTTAGACTTACGTCATCTAAACCTCTCAGTAATGTCACTGAAGTTCAAAATGCTCACTGTCAAACAGGTTGTAGCTCAAATCAGATCCGAGGACTGGTTTGTCACAATAGATCTCAAAGACGCATACTTCCATATATCCATCCTTCCACAACACAGGAAGTTTCTGAGGTTCGCTTTCGGGGGCAAAGCCCACCAATATCGAGTACTTCCCTTCGGCCTTGCACTCTCACCCCGCACGTTCATGAAATGTGTAGGTGCGGTTCTGGTTCCCCTCCCCACCTATCTAGGCGTAGTGTGGGATTCGACCACGATGCAGGCACGTATGTCTCCTGCTCGGATCAAGTCAATCCTTACCTCAGTCAAGAGAGTCAGAGAAGGCCAGTCACTCACTGTCAAGCAGTTTAAGAGACTGTTAGGGCTTTATGGCAGCTGTGTCCAACGTGATACGTTTTGGCCTCCTGCACATGAGACCCCTACAGTGGTGGCTCAAGACCAAGGGATTTTCCCCGAGGGGTAATCCATTATGAACTATCAAGGTCACGCGGCGATGCCTTCGTGCCTTAGACATGTGAAAGAAACCTTGGTTGTTGAATCAGGGCCCGGTGCTGAGAGCTCTTGGTCGCCGTGTAACGCTAGCGACAGACGCGTCCCTCACCGGTTGGGGTGCGGTCATGAGTGGCCACCCTGCCCGCGGTGGTCTGTGGAGCGGTCGCCATCTGGCATGGCATACCAGTTGTCTAGAGATGCTAGCTGTGCATCGAGCATTGAAATATTTCCTCCCAGACCTGAGAGGTCACCATGTGTTGGTGCGCACCGACAACACATTGGCGATCTCTTATATCAGTCACCAGAGAGATCTGCATTCGCGCCCCTTGTACAAGCTGGCACACCAGATCCTTCTGTGGTCCCAGGACAAACTCCTCTCGTTCAGGGCAGTGTATATTCCTGGGAGATTGACTGTGGGAGCAGACATACTGTTGAGACAGGGGCCGAGGCCCGGGGGGCTTCACCCCGAGGTGGTGAAGTAGATATGGAGAGTTTTTGGACCTCTTTGCGACTCAAGAGATATCGCAATGTCCCCTCTGTTTCTCTCTAGTTCATCCAGCTCCTCTGGGACTGGATGCTATGGTACAGACCAGGCTGAGGCTTCGTCTGTATGCCTTTCCCCCTATCGCTCTGCTCCCAGGAGTTCTGGCGAGAGTACGCCGGGACGGGGTCCGTCTTCTATTAGTAGCCCCATTCGGGCCGGGCCCAGTATGGCTCGCAGATCTGATCTCTCTCCTCGACGGCTCTCCATGGGAGATTCCAATCAGGACAGATCTACTCTCTCAGGCGCAGGGCAAAATAATTCACCCTCGCCCGGAGTTGTGGAAGTTGTGGGTGTGGCCCCTGAGGGGGCACAGCTCATAGCTTCCGGTCTCTCAACCGAGGTTGTTGAGACCCCCCCTCCAATCCAGAGCTCCCTCTATGAGGAAACTGTACGCCCTGAGGTTGAAACTCTTCTCCTCATGGTGCAGAGACCGCCAGCTTGACCCTGTTAACTGCCCAGTTGGTACAGTTTTGGAGTTTCTACAAGCTAGGCTCTCTGCGGGGTTAACTCACTCCACCTTAAAGGTGTACGTGGTGGCCATAGCTGCTTACCACGTCCCTTTCAATGGTCAGTCAGTGGGTAGACACCCCCTAGTTACACGTTTCCTCCACGGTGCACTGAGGCTGAGAACTCCAGTACGGTCCCGTATTCCCCCGTGGGACTTGGTTGTGGTGTTAGAGGCTCTCTGTAAAGCTCCATTCAAGCCAATACAAGATATATCAGATGGACATTTGACCCTTAAGACTGCACTTTTACTGGCTATTACTTCTCTAAAGAGAGTTGGAGACCTTCAGGCCCCCTCTGTGGCCCCTAACTACTTAGACTTTGCCCCTGTTATGGCCAAAGCATTCTTATACCCTCGAGCGGGTTATGATCCTAAAGTTCCCTCTGTTACGCCACAGCCTATAGTACTGCAGGCCTTCTGCCCTCCTCCCTTTCGGGAGCCAGACCAGGAGAAGTTAAATTGTATGTGTCCAGTGCGAGCACTGGACGCATACGTCCACAGAGCTGCCCTGTGGAGAAAATCTGACCAATTGCTTGTTTGCTACGGTCCTCCTAAAAAGGGTTCCCCTGCCTCTAAGCAGACCCTTAGTCGTTGGATAGTCGAGGCTATCAACGTCTCCTATGAGTCCTCTGGTCTTCCCCTTCCTTTGGGAGCCAAGGCTCACTCTACTCGGGTATGGCTACCTCTAAGGCCTTTCTAGCAGGTTTGTCCCTCTTGGACATCTGCAACGCTGCTGGATGGTCCACGCCCTCTACATTTTCCAGATTTTACAATCTCGATATGCGAGCCGCTCCTGGCTCTTCTGTCCTCTTGCCTTAGCTGTGCTCTTCGGATACACACTAGGCAGGGGATTGGTAGTCTGGCAGCGTTGGCACATCGTTCCCCAAAGCGCTTGAATCAGCTCGAGTTCCTGAAGAGGAACGTCTCTAGGTTACGAATGTAACCCTAGTTCCTCGAAGGAACGAGGAATAAATTACATTTTAAAATATATTACAACAGAAAACAAATGTAAATTGTAATAATAATATTCCTATTTTTTTCTGTATAGTTTTGATCAAATCAATGCAGTCTTGATGAACTAAGAGACTTTCAAAAATGTTCAGCTATCTTACCAACCCCAAACTTTTGAATGAACTGTGTCCCAGATCAATCTGGTTATTAGGCATTTTTCACATTTCATATAAGGCTGTTGTTAGGCACACTGTGAATAACCCCTGGATGTCGATTTAAAACATTAGAAAAGGCAAAGTTTTTATTAAAACCCAGAATGTTTGTTGCAGTTCTCCCATAAGGCCACTGTGAAGAGTGTCTGCTGGACAGCCCCATCAGTTTGACTGACAGTTCTTCCCAACCAGCCAACACAAAAAGAAAGCATGAGTGAGCGGGTTGCCAATACCACAGATTACTTCGTTTATCACCAGCAGTCTGATTACACACAGGCCCAAAGCCACAGTGGGCTGAGCCCATTTTTGGACAAACATTAAATGAATAGGCTGTCCTGTGATTGTCATGAATGCTGAGATACATGGCTTTTTAGGTCAGCTTGAGTTTTGAGGGCAAACCAAGGGCAACATACAACCTTTGAAATTTTGAATTGCATATTTTAAGGACATTAAAGTGTATTTTTGAAAGCTTGAGAATGGCTGATTTCTTTAGCATATTTGTGTACATTTTCTCATGCAGAGGCTCCTTAATCAGGGATATGTCTGTGTGTGTGGTTGCATGTGTTTTGGGTCAGTATCTGTAGCAATATTGATTTTTGTGACCTTGGGCCTGGTAGAGGGATTGATTGCACTCATGGATAGTCTGTTGAGTGTGTATGAGTTATAGTAATATTGATATACTTTTATATACGTATATGTATGTATACTGTATGTGTATAGGCTACTGTATGTCTATATATACATTTATGACTAAATGTAGATAAAGTCCACACCAGGAACCTGTTTTGTGACAAAAAATTAAATTGAGTGTTTTTTTTATTTATTTATTCAAATTGAATTAGTTAGAATTAAAGTAATAAACACAATGCAGAAATTAAAAGTAGAATTGGAAGAAGAAAAATTTAATTAAGTAAGTAATGTTCAACTAGAAAGTTAGGTTACAAGAAAAGTTTAGCATTTATAATTATAAAAAAAAATTGTGTACACTTTTTTTTTTCATTTAATTTTTTTCAAGTTATTAAACAGAATTGATAAGTAATGCTGGGTACACACCAAAAGATAATCGGGCTGATTTTGGGCCGATTTCCCCCCTTCCGTCAATCTTAGCTATGGCCCGATTATCTTGATGGTTCTACAGATTATTTTATCAGATTTTCCCTTGGTGTGAGGTGTTAAGAGTGTCCGAACCTGATCGGAAGAACGTCAGAGCCGCCCCGATTGCGAATCGTAGATATTCAACATGTTTAATATTTACGATCATAAATCCTGATGTGTGGGGGGAACCCCTAGGACCAACACGCGCACGCTCTGGAGTTTATCACCTGAAACTAAACAATATCCATCAGAAAGCGAAATGATGGAAGATGGAAGCAGTCATGGTGCAGCACAAAGTGAAATAGATGTGGACAGCAGAGATGGAGGATCAGCTTGTTGATTTGTGGCAACAGCATGAATGTTTATACAACATGTCGTGTATAAAATCAGTCCAAACACTATCATTGCAATTTCTTCCTGCATATCGTCCTCATGCTTATTCTGAAGTCTCGCGAGATTTCCTATGTTCACAGCCGAGACTCTGGTTGAAAATCTGTTTGTGTGTGGTGTGCTGTCTTTGTCACATCATGGTACACCACACACTATAGGAGCAAAACGGTTAAATCTAGGATTTTTTATTCTCATGTTTGCGGTCTATCACATTTTGAAAATCTTATAAGATGTAAAAAATCTTTTGGTGTGTACCCAGCATAACTGAAATAGTAGCATAAAGACTGAAATAGTAATTTAGTATCACAGCAAATCTTTGTTGTATTTGCAACATGGAAAATCATTTTGACTGTGTGTGGGTGTATAAAAACTCATATATGAATTCTGAATTTTGCTGAATCCTAGAAAGAACATTTGAGTGTAAGAGAGACAAGTGTTAATTATTATCAAAGTGTGATTCATTTACACCTAAACACCGGCATATACAGTTTCATTCTTTTTTTCTACTTGTGTGTCTTCTACTATTAAAGGCAACTGATTTGTCACCCTGATTATTCATAATGATTTTTTTCTTCCACTTGCTAAACCTAAAAGATTGAAGATGTTTTGTTCCTCCTTCTGTCACAAATGCATTCTGAATACAACAGATGGTCCTTCTTTGTCTTGTTTATCTCTTCTACTGATGTTATCAGGTAATATGTCTCTTCTAATACCTGCTGTTCTCTAGTCCTCAATGTCAGCATTCATCAACAGCAATAACTCTTGACCACAACAGCTCAGTCAAATTCATCTGATACCAGCACCTAAAAACAGCCCCACACAGAAGAAGAGAGTGACATAGCCTTAAGAAATCTCTCTGTCCTCCTCTCATATCTAGTCTCTCTCTGACACTGACCCTCAGGGTGGCCGAATATTGTTGTTGAGATGGCCTTGTCAGCCTCTCACTCGTTATGTCTGTCAAAGTCAATTCCTCTGAGTGTGTATGGGCCTTCAGCTCTTAAACTCTGAATTTCGCTTCCACCGACCTTGCTAAAACTTACTGGAGTATACAGTACTTGAGTCTGTCCAATCGAATTAAAATATTGTGATGTGGCCTTGTGTTATTTTTAACTGCGAACAGCTGTGCTATGAGTTTAAATTCCGTTGTACACTCTGATTCACTTTGATTGCACATTTGCACCATTACAAACTATTTTTCTAAAGTTTCTATAGAAATCTAATGCACGTGCAGTGTTCCAACTGTGTTTTTCAATCTGACTGCCAGTCTTTTTTTTTTTTTTTTTTTGGTGGAGATTTCTTTCAGCTACTATTTCAACAAATTTTACAATTTTACAGCACGTGACTGTCAGCTATAAGTGAATCATTTGAATCATTCACTCAACTGATTCATTCAAAAACACTGGGTTATTTACAGGGGGGCAGGGTTTCATATTTTTTTGAAGCAACCCTGGGCACCGCCATTGGCTAGCGGACCCCCACCTGCTGTTAGCATTCCATTGACTCCCATTCATTTTGGCATCACTTTGACAGCGAATAACTTTACATCTGAGGCATTTAAAGACTCCATTTGTCCATTAATTATTTCTAAAGAAACACAAAAATGTATAAAGGGCTCCATTACCTTGTATCTTACGTCATGGTCCCGTAGAAGCAGTTTTTGTAAAAAGTAGGCTAACGATTGCATCATAACCAGCGACTCTGAGAAATTACCGTATGGACAGGAGGAGAAGCTCGCAGGCAATCTTTTACTGTCTATCAGGCTATCGGGGGGACGTTTTCATAGTCATGAAAATAAAGAAAACTCTTTGAATGAGAAGGTGTGTCCAAACTTTTGGTCTGTACTGTGTGTGTATATATATATATATATATATATATATATATATATATATATATATAATAAAAACAAAGACAGACAAAGAGGGAAGGATTGAAATGTCGTTCTGTTGCAGTTTTAGAACAGTGATAATAAGACCCTGAGCTGTTTAATGTCACTGTCACCTCCAGTCTGAAGAGAAGCCATGTCCGCGTCTACCGGCAGGTAATGAGCTCCTCAAAGGTGCACCAGCTTCTGCGAAAGTGAGAAATCAGAGATAAAGGGACAGGGGTAAGAGAGGAGAATAGGAAGAACCTGTGACAGGAGAAAAGAGAGTGTGGAAATCAGATTAAAGGTGAAACAGCAGGTAGACAGCTGGAGAAGATGACTTACTTTATGTAGAATAAAGCAGCACTACTGAGACACAGAGAGAGACAAAAATAATAAAGACGAGAGAGGGATGGGGGACAACAGGAAAAATCAACTAGGCAAATGCAAAGTTTTCCACTTGCACATCACACAGAGAGAGCCTGAATAATAGCCTGCCAGCGAGTTGTAAATTTGTCATTGCAACAACTTATATGGATATCCAGTGGCAGGTAGATTGTTATTGAATGCACTGCCTGTGAAATTCTCCAGTGAGATGTTAGGTGGTCAGGCGCAGCTAGAGAGAGAGAGCAGACTTCACAGCCCACTGCGTTTACACGTCCAATTCTGCAGCACCAGAACTTGACAGCAATGGCTCTGGCCCTGTGCCCTTAAAGAGCAGAGTCAGTGACCTCAGACTGAAGCCGTGTGTGTGTTTGATGTATAGGGCATGTAGAACGATGTACTTTGAGAATACGGAGGGGAGTTCCCTGTTGAGCAAAAACAGCACATGGTGGTTAGGTATGTCTTGAAACATAGTAGCTGGTTTTAGCTGGTTTAAGCTGGTCATTAGTTGGTCATGAGCTGCTTAAGCTCATCCTGGGTGGGTTATAAGGTGGTCAGCTTAAGCCAGCTCAAACCAGCTACTATGCTTCAAAACATACCTAACCAGCATATTTTATTTTACTTTGTTTCAACTGGGTTGGCACATGAGACCCTGATCTACTCTAATTTTTTTTAGATATGTTTTGATATATCCATATGCTTTACAATATTTTGCAAAGTGGAACATCTGGCATCGTTAAAAGTTACAATCAGCATAAAAATATCACATAAAATCAGCACCTTCTTGCAATACAGAAAACTTGCTTTGCTTTCATTTTCATCACACTCTCTGCATAGCACTAGCAAAGAAAATCTTCATATCATGTCTTATTATAATTATGTACAGTCTATTGCCTATTTCAGCTTTACTAATCACAGTACAGACCAAAAAATAAAAATAAAAAAACATAAAAACATTAGCACTATTTGAGGTGTACCTTATTAAAAAAAAAAAATATATATATATATATATATATATATATATATATTTTTTTTTTTTTTTTTTTTTTTTTTTTTGTGTCATTATTATTATTCTCTAAAATATGGGAAACACAAATAAAAAAGCCTGTTTCTTAATGATTAGTGTGAGAGATAATTTAATTACACCCAAGAAGGAATAGTGGTCAGCTTTTTTTAAAAGGGTAGTATCTTATTTAAAAGATAGTTCATCCAAAAAGTATTACTCAACCTCAAGCTATTTCAAATCGTAATGCTTGCCTTTGTTCTGTGAAACTTTTATTTAGAAAAAAATTCATAATGTTGTTTTGTTAATACAGTGAAAGTCAGTTGGATCCATTGTTGTTTGTATCATTATTTGCATTCAATGTATTGACAAATACACCTGAAACTTTTGTTTTTTGTGTGAGTGTGTTCCACAGAAGAATGCAAGTTTTTTTTTATTTTATTTACCTTTATTTTACCAGGAAATAATCCCATTGAGATTCAGAATCTCTTTTTCAAGGGAATCCTGGCCAAGACGGCAGAATAATAGTTCCATTTTAAAAATACATATACATTTAAACATTCTGTTAAACATTTAACAGAAAAAGACATTTTGGCAATTTAAACATCATCTCAACATATTCACCAGCAGCACTCAGTAACAGCACATGTATATTTAGTACTCAAATAGTTCTTTATCCTCATTTTAAA
This sequence comes from Carassius carassius, assembly GCF_963082965.1. Lineage (NCBI taxonomy): Eukaryota > Metazoa > Chordata > Actinopteri > Cypriniformes > Cyprinidae > Carassius > Carassius carassius. The sequence continues at coordinate 14,241,865 of NC_081787.1, read as the reverse complement.
TTGTGTCATTGTCAGTAAATAGTCAAATTTTAGCAGGAAAAAGGTGCAAAAACTTTAAAAGCACATTCACCTAAGACAGTTTGCGTTCGTGGGATATCATACATGATTTGGCCATATGATCTAAGATTACACTTCCTGGTAGTGACTTTTGGAGTCAGAAGAGAACATAAGTAAGGAGGCAGTTTACCAAGTATGGCCTTAAAAAGAAAAATATACCAGTGTTCCAGCCTGCGATTGTGCAGAGATGGCCAACCAACACACTCATACAAACTGCAATGATGAGTACGAAAATTGGAATTAGTCACAAAGCATTTTCCAGCATTTTCAAAGAAGCTTTGTTTGCATGCATATATAAAATATCACCATATTCCAGCATTGACATAAATGTTGTTTGTATAAGTGTTTTTCTTGTACTAAAAGAGAAACATCCTTTGTTTCTATAATAGAAACCCAACTTTACTCTTAGTTTTTTTGTTAGACCCTCTATATGCTTTTTATATGTTTTCAAATTACATGAGGATGTGTAAATGATGAAAGACAGACAAGTTCAGGAAGCATGTAACATTAATGGTGCTGTTAAGCAATCTCAGCTGAGCTATGGTATTTTATCTTTGATATTTACCCTAATACGGTAAATGACTTACTGTACAACATCAATACCAGAATATCCATTTTATTATTATTTATTATTATTCATTATCTAAATGATCAAATTGGCTCATTAATGTTAATTAGCTGTCCCTCAAGCTGCTTTTATTAATGCTGCCATTCTAAAACCACCTTCGGAGAGGATTGCATTTCATCTGATCTGACTAGATTTACCAGTGTGGTTTTCAAAGTGAATCAGGGTCCCATGCGTCACATGCACATGCAGATATGAATGCAGGTGGCCGTCTAAACCCATTTCAAACACGGACAGATCAATCTGCTTTTCCTCTGTGCCATTCTTCTGGGCTGCCTGGATGTGTCAAGTTTTACTTCAAAGTAAATCACACAGGCCACTTGAGAATGGTTTTATGGCTTATAATAAATGTCTTTGTGCTTAACGCAGCATTTGTGTAATGCTTGTCAAAGAATACGGATATTCTGAACAGTTTTAAGAAGTGAAGGGTTGTGTGCCATTCAAAACTGAATTTAGAATATATATTTTTTTAATTCTGAAAGTTCTGAATTTGAAATGAGATAGCAAACAGGATATAGAATTCGAATGATTTTTTACAAGAAATATCCAGACCATATTTAAATTAACGCTTGACAAAGCTTGTTTTAAACTATCGTTCTAATATTCTGATTTGGTGCTCAAACATTTCTTATATTTATTATTAATGCTGATATCAGTTGTGCTGCTCAATGTAACTGTGATATATAAGGATTGCAGAAATTCATTTGAAATAGAAATCTTTTGGAACATTCTAAATATCTTTACTGTCATCTTTGATCAATTTAATGCAGCCTTGATGAATAAAAGCTGAATTATTTTTTTAAGTCTCACTGAACCAGAGTTATTATATTAACAAACTAAAGCAATTAAAAACAAAGTTAAACTTGAACTAAAATTAAAATGGGAAAAAAGTAAAAATAAAACAAATTAAACGTACAGTGTGTTTTAGAGAGAGAGAGACAGAGAGAATGAAAAAAAAACTAATACACTTACATTATAAATGTATATATATATATATATATATATATATATATATATATATATATATATATGCACTCAAAAAAATTACTCTTTGAACGAACATAAAAAAATCATGGAAAGGATTTCCACATGATTAATTTGCTTTATTTCAGCATTATGCAATTCTGTTATTCCAATTTAATGTACTTATGTTGGGACAACTTAATGTATTAAGGTAGATTCAACTTATTTACTATGGTTGGGCACAGCTTAATTTAATAGCGTCAGCCCAACTAATTTGCAACGTTTTGGACAATGTTTTTAATAATTTAGTTCATTTTACAAAAGAAGTTTAAGTAAACTTAACAAACCTTAGTAGAGTCAACAAACAACAATTAAGTTAAATGTAAATTAAAAATGTAATTAATGATGAAATAAAATTTTAAATGCAATTTAGGAACACCACGCCCTCTAATAAGGATTTTAAAAAAGTACATAACTCTTAGTGATGGGTCGTTCTCGAATGAGCTGACTCTAAGAGCTGGCTCTTGTAGGTGAACGACGGGAGCTGGCTCGCATATCTGAAGAGCCAACTCTATTTAAAAAATATAAAGCCTACAGAAATTAAATCATTATGTAATAATGAAATAATGGATGCATTTTTTTTTCATTTAAAATAATTGACTAATTCAAAGAACAAAAAAAAAAATTATATTTTGACTGTCTGATCAGCCTCACATTCTGTTCCTGTCAATCATACACGAGGTGTCAACCAATTATACGGCATGAGGGAGGGGCCAAGCCATCCCACACAAACACACCACACACACAGTGTCAAACTCGGAGGAGAGGAGAGGAAAAACACAACAGCTTTTGAAAACAAAACAAAAGCAGGAAAATGAATCGGAAGCACAGCAGCATTTGGAATCATTTTAATGATCATCAGCCCCTAGAAAGTAAGGCAGCTTGCATTTCTGAATGCAAATCTCTCATAAAATAAAAATATGATCAGCATTTTGTGTGTGTGTGTGTGTGTTCATGCTAGTTATACAAAACATAACTAGTGAGATAGTTCATGCTGACTATATAACATGCCAAAAAAGAGGGACAAGTTTAATCATTTCAGTTATTTATTTTTCTTTAATATGGGTTCTATTATGTTGTTCAGATTCAGATTGTATTTGTTTTGTAATGTTGTTGTTTCTATATATTCAAAAGTTGTAATTTAAATGCAAATGTTTAATAGTATTCTTTTTTCATAACAAATCAATGCATTTTTAAAGAAATTGTGAGTATGATTTCATTTAATAATTTAATTAGAATTGTTTTCACAGCTAACATAGTCAAAACATTATTGTTTTTAAAAGAGCCGTTTGTGAACCAAAAGAGCCGGCTCTTTCCAATGAACTGAGTCAAAAGAGCCCGAGGGTTGTTCCATAAAACAAGATAAGAAAATAAGCCAGGCTTATTTTGGTTAGTCAGACTTATTGTCTGTGAATTCTGTTTCATAAAGCAAACTTAAAATAGTTCAAACTCAGTTACCCTGGAAACTTATGCTGGGAAACTAGCCTGGTCCGGGGAAGGCTAACTGTCAGGCTAAGCCTGAGTTGATGCTTAACCAGAATACCGTTTTAACACTGACCCACTAGGAATGTGATATTACATCGGACTCTCTGGCATGCTGCCATTTTATTTCATGTAGGCCTAACCACTATCAGTCCAACAATGAAAACAAATGCACTTTAAAAATAAATGTAATTCGAACATACAAAAAGTGAAACAAATGTAAAGAAGTAATTGTAGGCCTATTTGTTTAGTTGGTGTGATTTTTGTAATGAATCAATTAGCCTAAATGTCTATAAATAGGGAGCTCCACCCGTGTAGGAGGACGCATAGTCATGGCGTGTCCTTTCATTGATGAGGTGGTGGATGAGGGAGCGATAATCATACGCAGGGCATTTCAAAGAAAGCGTACTTTCAGGGACAGGGCAGACCCGTTGGCTTTTTCTGACTACTACCTGCATGAACGGTATAGATTCTCGAGGAAAGGGATAGCATATATTTGCAGATTACTGAGCCCACACATCGCAAATAGCACACGGCGCAATAAAGCGCTCACAGTCCCGCAGACTGTGTGCATTGCACTTCGCTTTTTTGCCAGCGGAACATTTTTGTACACAGTTGGAGATGCAGAGAACATCAGCAAAGCATCGGTTTGCCGCTCTGTACGAATTGTGTACCTGTCTTTAAAAAAATTACTCAATGTGTTCATCACGATTCACAGTATTAAACAAGCCTTTTATGGAATCGCTGGTAAGTTAAAATAAGAACTATATAGAAAATGGAAATATTTATTGTCTGTTAATGTAAGACATGGCAATTGACAGACAAACACTTAACTTTTGTAGCTTTCCCAAATGTTATCGGAGCTCTGGACTGCACCCACGTGCGCATAAAGCGCCCGTCTGGTCCGCATGAAGCAGACTTCGTTAATGGGAAATCATTACACAGCATCAATGTACAGGTACAGTCCCACTGAGATTATATTGTAGGCTAGAAGCGATTGTTCTTTACAATAAGCTGGGCACCTGTGTTCTATTCATTGCAAATGCATTTACAATTCTATATATATATATATGTGTGTGTGTGTGTGTGTGTGTGTGTGTGTGTAAGTCCAGTGTAGTGACCTACATTTTTAATTATTTAGATGATTTGTGATGCAGACTGCATAATCACAAATGTAGAGGCAAAATGGCCTGGCTCAGTGCATGATTCCAGAATCTTTCGGGCCTCTTCTCTTTCCCACCAACTGGCACAAGGTATGTTAGTCACTTAACATATAGCAAAAACTACAGCTTTAAAAAAAACTTCAATTTTTTTTTTTTTATTCAGGTCAATTCTCAGGAGTTTTGCTGGGAGACAAGGGATATGCATGCCTGCCTTATCTCTTGACTCCCTATCAGGAGACGCAGACTGAGGCACAGCACAACTACAATATTGCCCATGCACGCACAAGAGCTCGTATAGAGATGGCATTTGGGCTCATCAAGTCAAGGTTCCAGTGCCTGAATTACCTCAGAGTGATTCCACAAAGGGCATGTGACATTGTAGTTGCATGTGTTGTGCTACATAACATTGCCTGCCTGAGGAGAGAGAGGCAACCAAGGATGGTTGTAGAGCAAGACTGGGACATTGAAGGCATTTTTGATGACAATGAAATAGGCAGGGTTATAAGAGACCGTTATGCCAATAATTATTTTAATTAATACTGTCCAAACCATGTTAAAGGTTTTCACCTTCCCCTTAATTTACCAGACACACAAGTCATATTTTATTTTTTTTATTTTATTTAGGTTGAAGCTGCCTGTTGGGGGTGAAAACATACAATTAAATGTGGTCAAAAAACAAAAAGGTCATGTGTCATCGTTTTAAATATGGCAGTTCTACTTGCATTTTTCTCAAGCTGTTGGATTTCCAGCTCCAACTTTCTCATCTTGAGTTTTTTTATATTGGATGTCAGTATCTATGGCCTCTATTTGTTTCAGGAGATACCTTTTGTAGACTCCCTTTATGTTCTGGGTCTTGTAGGAACAGAAATGTATTTTATTTTTTTCAATTTGATCTAGTGCTCTTGGCACTTTTTTGTAATTTCTTAATACTCACTTGGTCACATGACTGAGAGGGCTCTAGAAGGGTGTCAGCATCCTGTTGCCAATAATGGAAATACACACAATTTAGCACCTCACAGGTAGGCTATTAAAAATATAATTTGCAAATTTGTGCCTACCTCAGGCCTCCTTGAACATACGGACACAGTTTCCTCATCCTCCTCAACTGTAGATGGGCCTTTAACCTAAAACCATTAATTAAACTTGGTTTAATAAATAACCACTTGACAAATCAGTGCTTTAAACTCATACTGTCATACTCACAGGGTTCAGCATGATGTCTGGTGGATCCAGAAAGCACACAGAATTTGGCATCACTATAAAACAAAAATATTTAGTTAGGAATGGAAGAATAAAAATAAATAAAATAAACAAAATACCTTTTAAGTAGTGATCTCTTATACTAGATGGAATGGATCCAGATGCTGTTCCCCTCTCTATTCCCTCAATGACAGGCCTCCCTTTATTCAGGTCTAATGCCAGCTCCTCTGCAGGAGTAAAGTTGGCTGTCAGCAACCTCACTCTTCTTTTTGGCAGCTGCAATTATTAAACATCATGAGACTGGACAGTTGTACATCAAGCTGGCTATGCTTAAGTACTTACATAGATTTATACTTTATAATTAATACTTACCATTCTGAACAATATTTTTATATTTTATTTTCACCTGCTGCCATGTTCTTTTTTCTTCACTTAATTTGCTGCTGTAAAAGTTACACACACACACACACACACACACACACAGTGACAAACATTTAATTTAACTTTAATAAAATATATAAAAATATAGTAAAATAATAATAAAAGTAAAATAAAATATAGTAATGTAGGCCTACATTAATTGCTACTTACGCATTGAGACGATCAGCAATTTCCTGCCAGCCTTTTTCTCTCGTTTTATTAATTGCTGCCGTATTTCCTTTTTTTGTAATCATGTGTTTAAATTCTTCGTAAGATTCGAGAAGTAATTGCTGCTCAGTTGCCGTGAACATCGCTGCTCTCTCTTTCCCTATAGTTGTCATGTTAAATTGATGAATCTATGCTTCACCATCAGGGCTTCTTAAAAATAGCATGCACGCGCAATTATCTAGACTAGATAAACCTGGTTCAAATTAGTGAGATTGCGTGAACTTGAATTACCTTTTATGAAACCGCCTTAAGCCCCAACTGATTTGTTAGGTTAATTCAAGTCGGGTTTTGGAGCTTAATCCCCGCTTTTCTAAGCTTCTTTTATGAAACAACCCCCAGCTCCCAAAAGAGCCGAAATGCCCATCACTAATAACTCTGAATCAACCAATCAGAGTGCAATTAAATCATACAACTTATCAGATAAATCTTTCTTTAATTATATTTTATCAAATATATTACAAACATGTTTAAAATGCAGTTTATTTGTTTATTTTGTTCTAAAATTAATCAGAACAGGTTCATTGACTCACATATCACTAACATAGCTATCTAATGGTGCTACACTTCTGCAAGAGGGTGACACTCTGCAAAATCCTCAGCCAATGAGATGCAAGTCTGTATTGGTTTTATTAATCTGTTACTTTTACTCAACAATGTTATGTTGGCTGAACAAATAATTTTTAAGTAAAGCTGACAATACACACTTTTTTGTTGAATAAACTAGATTAAATTAAGTTCACATTGTTAAATTTATTTTTTTAAGTAATCACAACATGAATGGATTAAGTAAAATTGGCAAAGGTGAAAGTAAATTTTTTTGAGTGTGAATATATATATATATATATATATATATATATATATATATATATATATATATATATATATATATATATATATATATATATATATATATATATATATATATAGGTTAATGTATATTGCTGTGACCTCATTTCATAGCACTCAATCCTTTAAATGATTCCACCGGTTCCAATTAACAGCAGCTAGCCACAGTCTGTTAGACACAGCCTTAGACTTTAATTTGCCTATGTGTCTTGAATTGCTCATCACAAACTTGTTTGTCACAGCTGCTGACTTTTGCAAAGTAAAATGATGACCAGAATTCCCATCAGCATGGGCGACCAGCCGTGGCACGCTTTTAGCTGCCGTGCCATGGTTCATGACCATCAACTGCACGTGTCCTATGTGAGCAATGCCGTCATACTTTCATTTATGCAGGAACACAGAAAAGACTGAATCTGGTTTAGTTTTAGAAATGGTGGGAGTGGTAACGACAGACCTGGTGAGCACACGCTCCCTGCACATGTTTAATGAAATGAGAAACAGGTGCATGATGGATCCACTCTCAATGACCTTCTATAGCACTAGAGGTCTCAGTTGTGTTGTACATTAAAGGACAGATATATATTTAATAGCCCTCACCCATGTGAAGCTCTCTGAGGGATGAAGGTTGAGCAAATAAAGACAGGAAGGTTATTGTAGAACTTTGTAAATGTATTTCTCTCTGAGGGAAATTTGGAGAATTCATAGAAAGATCACTTGGACACAATGTTCCCAATGTCACGTTCGACGTTACGAATGGGATCTCGCCCGAGAGCCCAATCACCTTCGAGTGGTACAAAACGAACCAATGGTACACAAAGTACCTTGGTCTGTGGGATTTGCATCGCGTGCTCCGCCCCGCAGAGCGGGTATATAAGGAGCAACGCGAGCAACTCGCATTCAAGCTCTCGCTTCGGAGCCGAGCACATCGCTTGATGCTTTCACGGGAGTGCTACAAGCAAGAGTCACTGGTGTTGGTGTGACAGCACGATTCAGCGGTTCGTCTGGGTTTCCTGCGACAGCTCCCGCGTTCCCCTGAGCGCTTCAACGCCTCTGAAAGAGCAAATTTCTTTCACAAAAGAGATACGGGCTGATTTGCGTCTTTTTAAAGATGTCATTTCGCCCGTGTTTCTGGGAGCGGTCGATACATCACTATTCGTGACGGCCACGATCGCTGTGTCAAGTGTCTGGGCTTCCAGCACGCTGAGACTGTGTTTGTGGATGGCTCATGTTCTCATTGCGGGGACATGACCATCTTGGCGTTGAGATCGAGACTCGATTACCTTAAAAGGTATAGAGTCCCCTCTGCCACACCCCGTTCTAGCTCCTCTTCTCGTAAGAGGGCTACTTCAGCTGGTGGCCAGGGTGATCTGAGGGTTACTGTGTGGGCTTCCCCGACGAGCCAACCTCCTCGGGCCACACCCCCATCACATACGCCGCAGCCGGTTGAGTTTCCTGCTGGACCCTCTCAGGCTCCTGACATCTCATTCAGGGATCGCGAAGAGGACCGTATGTCGATCGCCGCATCACAAGGCGGGCTTGAGTCCTCGGGAGATGAGGGTTCGGATGCGTTGCCTCCCTCGGGAGTGCCAGCGTTGTCCGAGTCCGATCCCGAGCTGACGGGGCAGCGGAGAGCATCGGGCTTGAGTGGAATCCTCCGCCCTGTCCCGAGCGCTTGAGGCTGTATGATTGGTTCCTGGGGGCTGCTCATGCGGATCGTCAGCACCCCCCTCTGGTTCCTTTATTCTCGGAAGTGCACCAGGAAGTGACCAGTTCATGGAAGGCTCTTTTAACTGCCCGAAACCATTCTGGTACTTCCTCCGCCTTCACTGCCCTCGATGGCGGGGCGGCCAAGGGGTATGCTGGGATTCCCCCGGTGGAGCGTTCTGTTGCGATGCAACTGTGTCCACAGAGCACCTCCGCTTGGCGTGGTGGTCCCAAGCTGCCCTCCAAGGCCTGTAAGTTCTCATCCACGCTTGTGGCCAAGGCTTACAGAGCTGCAGGCCAGGCCGCTTCTGCCCTGCATGCTATGGCCTCACTTCAGGTCTATCAGGCCAAGCTGCTCCGGCAGCTGCACGAGGGCAGTGCTGACCCAGGGGTTTTGCAGGAGGTGCGCACTGCTACCGACCTCACTCTCCGGGCAACGAAGGTCACTGCACGCTCCTTGGGTCAGGTGATGTCCACTTTGGTGGTCCAGGAGCGCCAACTATGGCTGAACCTGGCAGACATGAGGGAGTCTGATCATGCTCAGCTCGTCAACTCCCCGGTCTCCCAGGATGGCCTCTTTGGCGACGCGGTAGAGAGCTTTGCCCAGCAGTTCTCTGCCGCCCAGAAGCAGTCTGAGGCCATCAGACACATCCTGCCCCGGCGGCCCACTTCTGCTTCCACCCCACCACCGGCGCAGCCGCCTCAGCCTGCTCGTCGCCGAGGGCGCCCCCCTGCGGCCTCCTCAACTCCCGCTCGGCCACAGCAGCAGCCTTCACCCCGGCTGCAGCGAGGAGATGGCCGCAGAAGGGCGGCGCAACCCATCTCTGCCCCTAAGCCTGCCAAACGCCGTTCCTGAGAATCCTTTGTTCTCATTTTCTTTTTCTTCCGCCACTGGCCCTGGCCGGTGGTACCCAAACCTTCACTAAAAGAGCTGTTTCCTCTACCTCCGGGTCCCAAGAGGCCACGAACGACAGTTGGCAACGTGCTTCCTCGCCGCTCTCTCCTCTCCCCTTGCCAGTTTCCATGCAAAGCCGGCTCGAGAACACTTCGCCTTCTCATGCCCTCTTTGCTACCTGGAGTCAGACGAGTGCCCACACTCTGCCCCCGCTAAGGGACGCTATGCCTCCCATGCCGGGGCTGTCTGCTCCACCACGCTGCCCCACCATGGGTAGGCCTGTAGTCCCCTTGACCCCGCTGGTTCAGTTTCTGGGAGCCTGGCTAGAGCTTCCCAGGCCTTCCCGCTGGCTCATCCGGACGCTCAGGCTCGGCTACGCGATTCAGTTCGCCCGGCGTCCCCCCAGGTTTCGGGGTGTCCGCGCGGCGATGGTGGGCAAAGATGCCCCTGTCATGCGCGTGGAGGCAAAGGGCGCGATAGAGCCGGTCCCTCCAGCCGACATGAAGTCCGGCTTTTACAGCCCTTACTTCATAGTACCAAAGAAGACAGGTGGGTTAGGGCCCATCCTGGGCTTGCGTGCTTTGAACCGAGCTCTGCACAGACTCCCGTTCAAGATGCTAACGCCCAAGCGCATTTTCGAATGCATTTGTCCGATGGATTGGTTTGCAGCGATCGACCTGAAAGACACACACTTTCATGTCTCCATTCTTCCTCGACACAGACCGTTTCTTCGGTTTGCTTTCGAGGGGCAGGCATATCAGTACAAGGTTCTCCCATTCGGGTTGGCCCTGTCTCCCCGCGTCTTTACGAAGGTGGCGGAGGGAGCACTGGCTCCTCTCAGGGAACAAGGTGTCCGCATCCTCAACTACCTCGACGACTGGCTGCTCCTAGCTCACTCTCGAGAGCGGTTGTGCGAGCACAGGGATCTGGTGCTCAGACACCTCGCCCGACTGGGTCTTCAGGTCAACTGGGAAAAGAGCAAGCTCTCCCCTGTGCAGAGGATCTCTTTTCTCGGTATGGAAATAGACTCGGTCGCCATGTTCGCACGGCTTACGAACAAGCACGCGCAGTCACTGCTGAATTGCCTGAGACAATATGAGGGCAAGAGAGCGGTTCCACTGAAACTGTTTCAGAGGCTCCTGGGGCATATGGCATCCGGCGGCAGTCATACCGCTCGGGTTACTCCATATGAGACCGCTTCAGCACTGGCTTCACGACCGAGTCCCGAGATGGGCATGGCAACAGGGCACGCTCCGAGTGACCATCACTCCGGCCTGCCGCCGAAACTTCACCCCGTGGTTGGACCCCTCGTTTCTACGGGCGGGCGTGCCCCTAGAACCGGTGTCCAGACATGTTATTGTGTCAACAGATGCCTCTGCCACGGGCTGGGGTGCCATGTGCAACGGGCATGCTGCGTCGGGCTCCTGGACAGGACCCCGACTTCAGTGGCATGTCAATTGCCTCAAGTTGCTAGCAGTACGTCTTGCTCTGCACCGCTTCAGGGCCCTGCTGAAGGACAAGCCCGTTGTAGTCCGTACGGCCAACACTGTGACTGTAGTGTACATCAACCGTCAGGGTGGCCTACGCTCCCGCCGCATGTAGCAACTCGCTCGCCATCTCCTCTTGTGGAGTCACAAGCATCTGAGGTCGCTTCATGCCATTCACATTCCAGGCAGGCTCAATCGTGCAGCCGACGAGGTCTCACGGCAGCAGTCTCGCCCCGGGAAATGGAGACTCCACGCCCAGTCGGATCAGCTGATTTGGGAACACTTCGGAGATGCTCAGGTAGACCTGTTTGCCTCTCCAGAAAATTCCCACTGCCAGTTGTTTTACTCCCTGACCATGGGCACCCTCGGGACAGACGCCCTGGCACACAGCTGGCCACTGGGCCTGCGCAAGTATGCGTTTTCCCCAGTGAGCCTTCTTGACAGACGTTGTGCAAGATCAGGGAGGACGAGGAGCAGGTCCTCATGGTTGCGCCTTTTTGGCCCGGCCGGACATGGTTCCCCGAACTTGTACTCCTCGCGACAGCCCCTCCCTGGCCAATTCCTCTGAGGAAGGACCTTCTTTCTCAGAGACGGGGCACCCACGTCCCGATCTATGGAACCTACATGTGTGGGTTCTGGACGGGTCACGGAAGGTTTAGGTACCTTGCCACCTCAGGTGGTAGCTACCATCTCTCCGCAGCAGCTGTCTTTCCCTTGGCCAGCCCCTTGCCAGCTCTGTCGTTGAAACTTCCACCCTGCGGGCTGGGTACCTCAGAGTTCTTATGTATCACCACCTTGGTAGATGCCTGCCTTCTGTAAGTCCTCCCACGGGCAGGCAGCCTGCTAGCATACGTCCAGCTGGAATATGCTACCCAGTGTACTCTGTGTAAGCTATAGGCCCTCACTCGTGCTGGCCTCACGACAAGGTGCTATCACTCATCACTTTGTACCACTCGAAGGTGATTGGGCTCTCGGGCGAGATCCCATTCGTAACGTCTCCGTTCCCTCCTTCAGGGAACGAGGGTTACATACGTAACCAAGACGTTCTTTCTAATTTAAGCAATAAAGTAAAACCTATTTCTGTCAGGTGGGCGTTTTTCGACTGCCTTCTGTATAAACACACCATATATATTGAGAAATAGAGCATAACATATATCATAAAAAGATGCACAATCTCATGCACAGAGGACTGAAAACATGTTGAAAGTCATAACGACAGCACTTGTGTTTTTCCAATCACCCACGTTCAAAAATCCAACTGCCGGTCAGAGCAGTTAAACACATATGCCATAGAAAACACTAGATCTGATACTCCTTTAGACTATATTGTCCTTTTCTTTAAAGCTGCTTTGAAACTATTTATGCTGTGTGTTATATATATATAAATCTTAATAGAACTAAATAAATTACTAGTGATTTAAGGAGCCATCTTGAAGAGATTATTGTGGGCTTTTTATTATTTACATATATACTGTATATACAGGTGCATCTCAGTAAATTAGAATGTCATGGAAAAGTATGCATGAGCCTAGTTCATTTCAGAAAGAAGTTCAGTGACACCAAGATGGCAGAAAGCACACCCTGTTAGGTTTCTTTTTTTACAACAGAGTATTGTAAAGTTTTGTTGTTATTGAGGCTGTTTTACGACCAAAACTGATGGAGTGCCGCGTGCCGCCCGGAGAAGTGCTGTAGCCTACTTGTTGAGGTTTTTCTTAAATAGGCATAGAAAAAAATTAGTAGGCTCAAAATCAGTAGGCTTTCATAGGCCTATTCCATGTTATTGTAGATCACATAAAGTAAAATTCAAATGCCATTGAATAAAGTCATTTCTGTTTTGTCAATAACATGCATATATATTGTAAGCATCACTAGCAAAGAATCCGCAGGATTAATGAACTCTGCTCGCTTGCCGCTTTTCTCCTGCTGAAAATGAACTGAGCTCGTGGTTGCCGCATATAGGTGCAGTACAGAAGGGATGAAAGAGGCGTTTCATCGCCGCCCACACATTCAAAATAAATATTAAAGCATCATCTAATTTTTTACCCATAGACAAAAATACGAAACAATCAAACACTTAATTTTCAATTTCTGTTTATTTAACAAATAAAAATGAAAATCAAACCGTTTCTCATTAATCATTATTTCTTTTTAAGTAGAAAATCAAATGACCAAAAGATACACGGACTGGACCACTGAGTGGGTTTCACTTTAATTTTTTTCATTTTCAAGTCAAAACTTTTCATTTTCAACTCCCTGTTGTGTTACTATAATATCTCTGTACTACAAAAAAAATTCTGGTGCGTATTTCTACATGCAAGATTTCTACATAGACTCACATTTTCTGTCCACCCTGAATATCAGTGCACTGGCAGATAGGCTCCTGTTGAAACACAGCTCATTAATGTAGCTCTGATTCAAGTAATCTCCAGCTTTCCACACATTTTAGAGTTCTCCTTCTACACGGTTGCAACATTGCTCGGAACTACAGCTGTCAAATCACAGGTGGATAACGCAGTATGGATATTCCCTAAGTCACACATCTGCAGTTCTGGAAGATGATAGAAGACATGCAGTTGTTCATTTACAACCATGCCAAAAAATGAATGCTAATGTGTCGTGTGTGCAAACGTGCACACACAGACAGGTTTGACGACACTGACCTTCATCTCCTCTGGGCAACGTAGACTCTAGGCAGCCATTTATCTTTTATTCATTCTGCCATTTCTAAGGAAGGAAGCTTTCCTGCCACGGTGGCTTGTCAAAGTAGAGGCCATTTTGGGATGTGTGGCATGATCAGCACACATACACACAGCAGGTTCATACACATACACACACATATATATATATATATATATATATGTGTGTGTGTGTGTATATATATATATATATATATATATATATATATCTCAGTATATCACACACACATTGCAGTTAGTGGTTTAGTCATGTGGAGATGAGCTGTGACTGACTTGACGTCTTTAAAACCAGCTGCTTTTCCTCAAACTCCTTCTCTCTCCCTCTCTAGCTTTCATTTCTGATTCTGCCTTTCATTATCCATCTCTTATGCTCCAGAAACAACATTGGTATTCTCACAAGAAGCCATACTGCACCACCTGAGCTACATATAATGACGAAAACATCTCAAATATTGTCAAACGCTTTTTGACAAGCCTTACCAGCCGTTGTTTCCAGCAACTGTTTCAAGTCCATCCCTAACACCTTTCCAGCGCTTTCTCTGACGTGATTGCTAGAGTAATGTACAGAGTCTGTCCTTCTCTGCCATGTTTGCATAACACTGCATTTTTTCACGACAGCATTGTAGATTTTTGTCTTTTTTTGATCACTGTAATGATTGTCCAAATGAAATAAGAATTTTTATCATCAGTTTTTCTGTCATTAATGTATGTGTTTTGTTCTTTTGATATTAAGGAAAGTCATCTAAAATTAAACCAAACATCACATAGTTACGTCAGTGGGTGACGCAAGTTACTATCTTCATAAGTGAATCATTCATTGAAAAGATTTGTTTAAAACGCTGATTCATTCAGGAATGAAACGGTTGAATGTTATTAGTGATTCACTGAATCATTCGTTCAAATGCTGAAACATTCAGAAAGAAATTACACAACTGTCTATTGTTTGGAGATATGCAACTGTTCTGCTAAGGCTTTGTTTGAAACTAATGGCAATATTATGTCAATAATTTAAGTCACTTACTGTAATATTAACTCTATATATATCTATAACTGTTGTAAGAAATATATGATGGCTTTTATATATATATATATATATATATATATATATTAATACAACTGTTGCTCGACCACAGGCAATCACAGGTAATCACATTCGTGCAGATAAAAAAAATTAAAATAAAAACAGTCTAAACATAAAATGTAATATTTGTACTGTTTATTTATAACTTGGTATTTGTCGTCATTGAAACCCTATTTTCTTTTGATAAAAAATAATTAACATAATACATTGTGTGTGTGTTTTCTTAAACAATCACTAATAGTCTGATGTATCAAATATAATGCTTACAGTAAAACTAAAGCATTTATTTCTTTTGATTCTTCTTGTGAGATCCACAAAATCTGCTAATTCCCAGCATTTATTTACATACCAGACCTGTTAGTTTTCTCACATGGCCATTTTTGAAATGGGCTTCATATTGTTACACTATTGATGAATAAATGCTGCAGAACAGCGAATTTGTCTCCATATACAGTACACTGATCTGACCAGCATTTATCTCCAACACTTTGCAGATGATAACTGTCATCTGGGAGACTATAAAAAATTGAAGACCAAGATGTTGGACTTACATGCTCAGAGGTACTTGACCCCTGGTAACCATGGCAGCCACGAGAACGATATGGCAACTAGGAAACATCTGGTGGACATGATGTTCAAGCGCTTTGATGCAGATGGTAATGGAAGAGTTGACAGCAGTGAGCTCTCACAGGTAAGACCGAACAAGACTGTTTTGAGTAAAAAAAAAACCTTTCCAAATCCAGTCATAGTCATTGTCCAAATGCATCTTGTTTTGTTTATAGTAATACAATATCTGATGCTTAAATCTGACAGATCATGAGAATGGCTGGGGATCACTTTAACTCATTTTTTATTGCATTAATTTGAAAACCGTTAATGAGCAGGCAAGTTTGTCTCTTTTACAGTTTCACTCATAGACTGATCACAGATCAACTGTGCTTTATCTTGTCCTGCAGCAGAAAGATTACACCTGTCCACAGCAAAATGAGCAAAATATTAATGTATTCATATTTCTCCAAAGATAAATCTCTGAACACACTTTCACTCTTAGTTACAGGCATGAGCCATTTCAATTTGTGCAATATTTTCATGTTATTTGCATATTTCTTCATTCTCAGTGGAAGAAGAATAGATCTCTTTTCATGCAAGTTAGATTGAAGAAAATGTAAAAAGTGAAAATTTTGTCTGCCCCTGAATTCAAAAACTTGGCCTTTTGACATGAAGCTAGCACAGGTTAAAAGGTGGTATAGAAATGGGAACATATAGTGAAATGCCTTCCAGCAAATTTAAAACATTCTATCTTAATAAAGCAATTAAATTCCATTAGTATTCTGCTCAAGTACGTCTTCTGGTACTCCTGAAATGATCTTCAGTCCATGAACCCTTTCTGACTTATTGAATGAGTGCTTTTTTATGTCATATCATTAGTTTTACATTAAAATAACATATTTAATACCATAATAATCCATTTAACCATTTAATACCATTTTGTACCATAATGGAAACTGCTTAAAGCTAAATGACTTCAGAAATTGTAATTCACCTAAAAACAAAGAAATTGCTGACAGTTTACTAGGGCTGCACAATTAATCAAAAGCGATTGTCATGAGCATTTTGTTAGTAAAACCAGTTCTGTAATCAGCAGTAAATCATCATCACGTGCTTTCAGAAGAAGTTAAGTTAAGTTAAGTTAAGTTAAGTTAAGTTAAGTTAAGTTAAGTTAAGTTAAGTTAAGTTAAGTTCAAAATAAAATAATATCACAGATGATAGTATTGCATGGTAATGAAATCGAAGAAATTGTTCCCTATAATGACAGCTGTTTGCATAACTTTTCAGTGAACTAAGGCTCTGGGTAGTAAATGCTGCTCCATCTGAAAGTATGTGAAAATACAACATTTAATTACATGTTTTTACAACAAACTCACTTCATAATGTCAGCCGAGTGTTCAGAAAAAATCCTTCTGTGAGATGAAGTGGCTTCCTACACACTATAAGACATGCAACATATTACATAGAATTATAAGCAGTTATAAACACATTGAATTATAAATTTACTTTATTTTAATGAAAACTAGAATAATAATAACTCAAAAAATTGAAATTGATTCCATTTCGATTTATTGTGCAGCCCTACGAATTGACTCTCCTTCAGGCCATCTAAGATGTATATCACTTGCTCACCAGTGAATCATCTGCAGTGAATGGGTGCCGTCAGAATGAGAGTTCAACCAGTAATCTACACGAACCCAATCCATCAATTAACATCTTAAGAAATGAAAAGCAGAGTGTTTGTAAGAAACAAATTCATCAAGACATTTATTTAACCAAAAGCAATGGTTTAAAGTTAAAACTATGTTGCATTTGTTTATTACAAACACACTGCTTTTTACTTCACAAGACATTAACTGATGAACTTGAGTGGATTATTGTGATGCTTCTAACAGCTATACAAACTCTCATTCTGATCACATCCCATACACTGCACAGGCTCTAAGTGAGCAAGTGACGTAAAGCAAAATTTGCCCAAATATCTTCTAAGAAACAATCTCATAAACATCTTGGATGTCCTGAGAGTCAGTAAATTTTATTTTTGGGTGAACTATTCCTTTAATACAATATAAATGCCAAGCCTTAAAATACACAGAACAAAATACTACATCCGCTTAAGACACACTTTAAAATGGGTGCATCACTGCATTAGATGCAAAATATCAAACTTCAAACAAATGATGCTCAAACTTCAGCCAATTTTGTGTTAGAAGTGTCAAAATTAAGAATGGGTCTGAAGCTCAGACTGTTACATTGACAAATTTCATCATTTGAAAGTTTGCTTTATTGCTTGCTTGTTTCGTCTTGTAAATTAATGGTATATCAAAACCGCATAGCTTTCAAAGTGAAGGTTGTCTGTCACTTTCCAAGCTCGTATCAAGTCTCTATAAAAGGATTAGAGTTTGCAACAGATAATAAAAGGACAGGATTGAATCTGAACACACAGGTCTGGTTTTAGTAATAATATAGGCTAGTTCGGGTCAACCTTAGCACTGCCCTTACCAAAAAGTAGTATACTTCAAGTTTATTTTACTAAGTATACTTAAGTAAAGTTCAAGTATATCTTTAAGTATACTGTACTTTATGTAGCAAGTAGGGGTGTAACGGTTCACAAAATTCACGGTTCGGATCGATACGATACACTGGTGTCACGGTTCGGTTCAGTACGGTTCGGTACGTTTTAGATACAGCAAAAAGAAAAAATTGGCAGATAAATTTCCTTGATTTTTAAAAAATGTTTTATTTATTAAAACTAACAAAGTATTTTTTTTTTTTTTACATTGAACAATGATGGAGCTATTCTTTACCCATCTTCTATAGTGTTTTCTTAGCAGCATACTGTATAAAACAAAAACAGCTCCTTATAAAAAAATGAAAATGTTATATTATTGTAGTAGTTATGAACAAATACAAAGATGTAACTTTTTATATGGAACTCTATAACTCTTTATATTGAGTGTGTTTTTACTCAATTGGTTCTCTATAGGGCTTATGTTTTTTGGAACAAAGCAGGAATTACGGTCTGTCTGAAATGGGCTCGTGAAGGAATATTGTAACGGCTCAATTACATTAAGCATGTTCTTAAAACCTACGTTTTCCGGGCCTTTCACACAGGACGCGGTATGCGCGGCGCTTGCCGCTGGGTTCAGCGTTGCCCTTCAGATACAACGCGATTTGCGCGATTTGCGATGGCGTAGGCGGAGTTTTAACGATGCGCACCGCTGCGCTTGCGCTTTGGTCGACGCAGCAACAAAACGTCCTTGCGCGGAGCAAGCCATTGAGATGAATGGGTTTTATAGCGCAGCGCCGCGCATACCGCGTCCTGTGTGAAAGGCCCATAAAGGCGCTCGCTCACTCAGTACGCGCTGAAGGCTCGTTGCAAAATGGCTAAAACAGGTCTGGTGTTTGGGTGCACTTTGGATTCCCTGTAAGCTATAATGGTGATGATAGAATGAATGGTAAATAGATACTGACACACTAAGGTGATGTCGGCGTAAATGAGTTGACATGTTTCAAGTATTCCCGCTGGTGTTTTTTTTTTTTTGTATTCCCGCTGGTGTACCCTAGATGCGACATATCGTTGTTTTTTTTTATCCACCACTCTCTTGCCATCACCATTATAGCTTACAGGGAATCCAAAGTGCACCCAAACACCAGACCTGTTGGTTATTGGAGGATCTTCTATTTCTGGTCTGTTAAACGCATTGGCCATTTTGCAACGAGCCTTCAGCGTGTATTGCTGAGAGAGCGAGCGCCTGACTGAGTAGCCTAACATAAACATATAAGTTGGTATTTTTTTCTTCTTCGGGGGTGTCAGGGGCATTGCCCTGTTACGTCGTTTGGGTTATTGGGCTACCTTGTTGAACGCATATCATTATATTTCACCATTTTTTTTTTCCAAATAATTAATTAGTCCAACGAACCGTTCGGTTCGAACTGAAAGTATAAAGGTAAATCAGTAGCAAAACTCGAGAGGTTGAAGATCTGAATGTGAGAACTTGTCATATTAATATTTGTATTTGTAAGTTAAAATTTACACTCATGGCTCTGAGGTGAAGAGTTGAATCTTTCAATTTGCACACACAGACAATGATCAAAACACCCGTGTTTTGAATTGGAAGTTGTAGATTAATAGTTACAAATGTGTAGAATGACATTCACACAAAGAAAATGACATACACACATGTTTACGACATATTTACTTTTGCACTTTACTTCAGTTTCGCTGCACAACGTCAAGTCGGCACTTACAACCTCTCAGATCTGGAAGTACAAGTTCAAATCCTAGCGCTCTGACTTTTGCTACTCTTTTTGCGGTATTCTGTTGCAAAACTCACTTGTGCACTTGTATATGCAGATGTGAGAGAGCAGAGCTGGGGGCGGGGCTTTGGTGCGAATGAGAACATTTTATTGGTCGATGCCCGACCAATGAACAACGCCAATTGTTTTCACTGAATATCCTTAGCTTTGACAGGATTTTAAGACACTGCATTCATTTTGCCATTCAGGTATTATCTGGTAGACAAATAATGCAACATATTTTATATGTATATCCCACTGCATATCACTGTACCAGAGTTGCAATATAATGCTGTTTTTATTATTTTTATGTTTTGTAAAAATAATTTAACATCTTCATTGAGTTAAATTCCTAATTTTCTTGTCAGTAATGAATCTTTTTAAATGCAACATTATTATTATAAATTTTTTTTAAATAAAAATCGAGTGTTTAATAATGTCTAAATGTACATTAAACAGCAAAACCTAAAAAATAAGCACTTATGACCAGAAATACTGTTTTGAGCAACTAGTAGAGCTAAATACATGTATTTATTAAACATCAACAAGGCCATCTAGTGTTTAAGCAATGGAATTGCATATGAATATTATCTTTCTGGCCACCAAATGCCTCTAATTTAAAGCGTGCCTCTTTGCACTGGAATTTAAACCTAAATACTACAGTTATTGTAGTATAAATTATAACCATATTACAAAATGTTATATTTCAAATGGTCATTCATGGATCATAATTATTGCGCATATTATTTAGTACCATGATCTCTTCAAATGAACTAAACAGGACTGAGTTAACATGTAGTACAGTTATTTTATTGGTTAAAAGTTACACTTAATTGTTTAGTCACATTTAACTGCCAAGGAGGAGTATGAGAACATAATGCTGTTACATTTTCCAGTATATAATGCTATTGTAACGCAAGTCATTAGTCAAGTAGTTATCCATGCATAATCAATGCACTTTAAGTGTTACAAATTACTAGAAATCGCTGCAAATATAATGAAACTACTGTCTGTCCCAATTAATACATTTCAAGCATATTGACAAAACGTTTAGTTTAGTACTATTGATAGCTCCATGAACCACGTGACCGCGTGCCGGTGAGATCAAAGCAAAGCAAAGTACAGCGAGTTTACTCTGCAATATGCAGTGGGATATACATATAAAATATGTTGCATTATGTTGCAATATGTTGCATTTGTCTACTAGATAATACCTGAATGGCAAAATGAATGCAGTGTCTTAAAATCCTGTCAAAGCTAAGGATATTCAGTGAAAACAATTGGCGTTGTTCATTGGTCGGGCATCGACCAATAAAATGTTCTCATTCGCACCAAAGCCCCGCCCCCAGCTCTGCTCTCTCACATCTGCATATACAAGTGCACAAGTGAGTTTTGCAACAGAATAGGCAAAAAGAGTAGCAAAAGTCAGAGCGCTGGGATTTGAACTTGTACTTCCAGATCTGAGAGGTTGTAAGTGCCGACTTGACGTTGTGCAGCGAAACTGAAGTAAAGTGCAAAAGTAAATATGTCTTAAACATGTGTGTATGTCATTTTCTTTGTGTGAATGTCATTCTACACATTTGTGACTATTAATCTACAACTTCCAATTCAAAACACGGGTGTTTTGATCATTGTCTGTGTGTGCAAATTGAAAGATTCAGCTTTTCACATCAGAGCTGTGAGTGTAAATTTTAACTTACAAATACAAATATTAATATGAAAAGTTCTCACATTCAGATCTTCAACCTCTCGAGTTTAGCTACTGATTTATCTCCATATGAAAGCCTCGTACCGAACAGTTCAATACGAATACGCATATCGTTACACCCCTAGTAGCAAGTATACAAATATCAGTGTTCTAGTAGTATACTTGTAAGTGTACTGTTTCAATACTCCTTGGGACTAAATTGGCCCACTTTCTAGTATATAAAATTATACTTTTAAGTATACTTTAAGCATAACAGTAGCACATTTTGAGTACACAACTAGTTTACCTCTGTTTGTGGTTTGTACTGCAATTATACTAAAAGCGAATGTATAGCTATACTGATAGTTTACTAATTGTACACTTTAAAGTATAGTCTCAGTAAACTACTAGTTTAGTAGTTTTATACTGCAAATATATTTATAACTTTACATCATACTTTATTTATACTACTATGTCCCTATTTAGGTTTGAATTTGTATATATTTTGTTGTATGAATATCTGAGAAAACAAAACATCCAAGGAAAGAACAGAGTATCTGCTTGTTAACAAAAACATTTTATTTTAGCTTCATGGATTCTTTTTTAAACACTTTAATGTGGGTAAGTTTTATATAAAAAAATAAATAACATTTTGAACAAAAAGCTGAAAAAAGACTATGAATTGGATTCAAAATGTTAATCAAAACATAGATGGAGTCAATCAACACCCCAAAGCTTGACTGTAATTATTACCTCTTTATCGGTTGACATTTTATTCCATAACGTTACAGTTTTGATGCTGTCTCATGTCAGATGATCATTTTAGATTACATGTGTTAGTATCTGTTGTTTCTTTTTTCTTCTTCACTTGTGTTTGTTTTTTTTGTGTGTGTGTTTTTTTTTTTTGACATTCTGTGCATTAGATGTGTACTAGCACCCTTTACCATATAATAATGAAAACACGGATTCTAGGAGTATAGCTCAACTATATTTAGAATTTTCGTAAGTTTAGTCAAGTATAGACCTTTTTCTTCGCTTCTCCGTGGAGGGCGCCATAGCGGCGAGTGACTTCCTGTAGGATGCTTCGAACTTCCGTTTAGTAACTGTCAAGCTACTGTAATGGCGAATCGCGGAGGCTCCGGGAAGTTTTGTGCTGCTAAAGGCTGTCACAACAGCTACAGGAAGCTCAAAAATCTTCTTGATCAAGAGTGTTATGATCACAAGCCAACAATAAGAGCAGAATGTAAATGCCCAAGACCATTTAAATTGCACAAGATGCCATCCGACGACGACGGTAAAAGACAGTGGCTCGCAGCACTTAATTTGAAATGCCCGCCTCGTAACGTCCATGTATGCTCATTCCACTTTGTGGACAGACAACCAACGACAGAAAATCCATATCCTGAACTTTGGCTTGGATATGATCGTCCATTAAGTAAGAAGAGAAGACGACGAACGTGGTCGGACGAAGGTGAGAATATTTACTAACGTTATTTACACGGCTAACGTCCTATAAGGACTGCACAATTAAATGCAGCTTATGATACAATAATTTTAGTATGTCTAGACGACCAAGTTCTCATGATGTGTACTTAAACACCTTTGAGAGACAAGCGTTTCATTCAGCAAAGTGTATTCAATATATATTCAGCATTAATGCATGTGTTATGAAAACAAAATTTTGTTGCAGTATTTTCAGTGTTATCAAATATGATAATCACAAATAAACACTAGTTTATTTAACATATTTATAGAATTGGCTCATTAATTGAATTATTCTTACTCGTGTATATATTTTGGCAGCAGAGTGTGGTTTGTCTGGTTATTTTACCAGCAGTAAATGTATAGGACCTTAAGGCCTGGTTTTACACACAGGGCTTAAACTAAGCCAGGATTGGGCCATAGTTCAATCAGGACATTAAAGTATTTTTTTTATTTTTTTTTTATAAACGCGCCTTAGAAATTACATTACTGGTAAGCATCTTGAGACAAAACAAAGGCACTGATATCAGTCAGTCAGTGTTGGTTTCTTTCAGTGGAGAGTTCACCATATTGCAGCTCAAATTACAACATTTAACAAAATAATACCTAAAAGTAGTTGTTCATTAACTCATTTTGGTTTACAAAATTTGGAAAGTCAGCATTTTGTCTTTCATACAATGCCAATTAAAAGTGTGTTAGTGCTAAACCAAAATTCTGCATTTTATATCCTAAAATTAATTAGGTAATACATTTTTTGTAATTAACCATTTTCTAAAAATAGAAACTCACCCTGTACCATATAATAAACGATATGATTTTAGATGCTTCACTGTATAATGCCTTTTCTGTATTTATAGGAGCTGGTGTTAACCCAGAGCAACATGTAATGGATGAGATGAGACCTGTAGAAGAGAGTCTTGCATCTGTCCCCAGTCCCAAGCAAACAGATGTAGATGACAGCAGCTGTACATCTAAAACCTTTACCTCTGTTGGAACACAGTGGGAAGACCACATCTTCGAGGAGCATTGTTATATTAAGAGACAACACAGTATAACTTATGTAAACCAGTCAACGCAGTGCGATACATTCAAGCCTCTAACTCTGATGAATGACTATGACTCAAATCTCTACACTGGGCTCCCTCTCCACACATTTCATACCCTTGTAGCTGTTCTGCGTCCCCATGAGAATCTGGCTTACCAGACTGAAATTGAACAGCAAATCTTGCTCACATTAATGAAGCTGAAATTAAACCTGTTGATAGAAGATCTTGCCATTCGATTCCGTATATCAGTGAGTCAAGTGAGCAAGATAATTTCTTTTTGGATTGACACCATGGCTGCAGTCTTAAAGGAACTGATACCATGGCTCCCCAAAGAGACAATCGGGGCCACAACACCAGAGGCATACAAGCAACATTATCCCAATGTTACCTGTATCTTAGACTGCAGTGAAAGTGAAGTCCAAAGACCAGGGAACCTAGACTCAAGGTCTGAATCATACAGCCACTACTATGCTTGCAACACCATCAAGTATTTAGTGGCTATTGCACCATGTGGTCTAGTAATGTTTATATCTGCAGCATATGGGGGACGCTGTAGTGACAAATTCATCACGTGTGATTCTGGCATTCTCGAATACCTCCATCCAGGAGATGAAGTGATGGTGGACAGGGGTTTTTTGATTAGAGACTTGTTGTTTGAAAGAAAAGTCAATATGATAATTCCTCACTTTGCCAACAAAATGCAGCTAACAGAAGAAAAAGTCACATGTAGCCGCAGGATTGCAAATGTAAGGATACATGTTGAACGTGCAATTAGGAGACTGAAAGTATACAAGGTGTTATCACAAACCTTGCCTATCACCCTTATGCCAAAGATAGATAAAATTCTGCGTATATGTGCAGCTTTAGTGAATTTGCGTGGTGATCTAATCCGTGAAGCAGATAATTAAGTTATTTTAAAATGAAATGTTGTCTTCTTCAACTCGCTCTCATGATTTATTTTGAAGAATGTTGGTAACCAGACAGTTGATAGTAATCAGACTTCCATAGTCTTTTTTTTTTCACTATGAAGTCAATGGTTACCATCAACTGTCTGGTTACCAACATTCTCCAAAATAAATCATTGTTCAACAGAAGAAAAAAACTATACAAGTTTGGACTGACATGACGGTGAGAAAATAATGACAAGATTTTAATTTCTGGATTAACTTTTCATTTGATGCTCACACTGCTGCATTAGTCATGTACATATATGTATATATGTGTTTAATAACAATACTTGACATTTTAACTTCTCAAAAATCCATCTCAGTGTGTTTTCTGTTTCCTTGTGCTATGTACATATATACACTTTAATCTAATATAAATAAATAACACGCAAGACTTTCTAAGTGCAAACCCTGTAAACAAGAAAATATCACATACATAAAAAAAATGTTAAAACTTGCCTTGACACAATAAAAACTTTTTCTCCATGTCAACATCTGTACAGTTTTTAAAACTGTTAATATTTGTTCACCAGTAGGTTAATCTTTTTTGACTATATGTAAGTATTTGTCATTCAGTTTGAATCGTCCAGCAGTGAATTCATCCACTACTCTAGGAAGCATCACTGAGAAGTAAAAGCCTCTTAGTCGAGTAACCTGGTCTGTTAAATACTCTGCATCGTATGGTACATTTATCAGAATGTGTTCCTTTGGAGACCAGACAAACAGTTTTGCCATTCTCAGCCCTGTACAAAACATGCCTAATTGTATCTGACTGTAGAAGCCCCTGACTCCGTTCTTCTGTAATTCAGGCTTGCCATCAACCATTTTGATATCACTATTATTTATAGTGAAATGATCTGCTAGAGAGGCAGTGTTGTTCTTGGGAACGGGACACTTTATTTCCAGTAGTTCCATACCATTTATTATGCCATCAGGGCTTGCAGACAGCCATGGTTCTGCCAGGCTGACCCTGATACCTGAGTGGGAGACCTGTAGACCTTTTTCTACAAGAAAGCTACAAGCTATTGCCTCTTTCTCATTTCCATACTTTGTAGCTGCATTACCTCGAAAGGTAGGAAAGAGATGCTCTCTCATGAATTTATCAGGATTTGTTGTTGCTCGCACTGGTACACTTTTAGCTGAACTAGCAGTGATCCTGGGCTGTCTTGCACTATGCCACACCTCTGACAAACTCTGATTTTGTGTTTGAATCTCCAATTCAGCTGCCTGGTCAAAGTTCAGTTCTATGTATTTGCTGTAAAATGCTTTACATTTACAGCAAGTCAAAGTCTCTCCATGTGGCTGGTGGACTTCTAAGCTCTCAGTGTCATCTCCTTCCACTGATACATTGGCAGTGTAGCATTTTTCCAAAAGACTGTTTTTTAATTCAAAAAGTGGTTTTGTGTCTGAAGAACTGACTCTCTCCCTGAAGTCTTGATGTGTGTCATAGCTTGGTGTAGATGGTAGCCTTTCTCCCTCCCTTGTTGAATTGGCACCATATACATCCTCAGCTTTGTGACGTCTAAAGGTCATCTGACTGATTCTTTTCTGTTCAAGGTTTCTTCTGGTTCCTGCATTCCATCTACACTGCTCATCAGTGCAAGATAGCCCTGTCATACCACTGACCACTGCATTTTGCACCTTTCAAAAACCAGAACATATTGTTTACTTTATTATTAAACAAAGCATCCCCATTAGCACTTTTTTAGAGCTAAACAATTTAGTTATAACTGAAATGTATAATTGGTTAAATACTGCTCTAAAAATACGTCTTTACATTGTATCACGTAGTCAGTGCTTGAAGTGGGCAGGTGTTTTGCCATATTATTACCCTCTAGTATTGTTAGGTTTGCGTTTAGCTACATTAGAAATGTTGCTGTATTTATAAATACCCACCTTCCACAACACAGCAGCAGCATGACTACAAGACCTGCCAGGACCAGCTACACAGGAGCATCCAGCTGTTTCCACTACTCCGTTATTTTGTAACATAACCCACGCGATGTGGTTTGGTTTATTAATAGCCTGACTCGGCTCTACCTCCGCTTTCAGTAATGTGAACTGCTGATGTTTATGGCAAAGAATTCGTCCAATTTTGTTACTGTGTAGATAACTATATGCTTTGGTACTTTTATAATTTCTAAGTTCCTCGCCATCCACACCCTCAGACAAAACAAGATAATTGAATATGTCAACATATGTGACTGCTGGCCATTGTTTCATATCATCAAACCAGGAGGTGGCGCTGGTCAACTTCGTAGGATGTGGAACAGACAAAGTTACATTGTTTACGGTTTTTGTTAAATAGACTTGACCATGCTGCCACCGCGAACTAATGTTGCCGTTGTTTGTTGACATTATGGCCGTTAAAAGTAAGTAAAACCGATTACAAATGTGGTTTCAGAGCGGTCCAAAATCTCTGTAACGGCTAATTAAACGCATCTAGTTGCGAACCGGAAGTTCGAAGCATCCTACATACGCGTACGCGCAAAGCATAATGGGTAATTTCGCGTTCCATGAAAAAGGTCTATACTTCATTTTAAGTATATTTCTGAGGAGTACATAAAGCCCATTTCTGAGAGGTACATAAAAAGTAAACTAAAAGCATACTTTCCTATTTTCAGTTTAAAAGAAGTAAACTAATAGCACACTTGAATGAACTTCTTTTTTGTAAGGGTGGCTATGAAAAAGCTTCAAGGAGATGGTCCGAAGATCACGTCTGGTATATGTGGATATATAATTTATTTCATAAGTTAATTATGATTGTTCGTATGCATATGCTAAAGGCATTTTGTAAACCACAGTGAATCTAACCCCTAACATGCATTATAAACAAACCCTCCAGCTTTCTTTCACTAACTGTAATTAACATCAGATATTTCTGGCATGGATGAATGTATGGTAGAACATTTTACAGGAATCCCTCATGTTTTCCAGCATAAGGCTGTTATAAAATCTTGCTCAGTTCTGGATGTTTGCCAGCTGACAGGATTCACAGTGTCTGATGCAGATAGGAATCACATCTTTAATTATTCAGAATGGTACACTAGAGCAGTGCTTTTGCTTCAAAATGGAGATTTTACATCAGACGTCATGTGGAGACCCAAGATGGCAATAAAATTGTGTAAACAAACATGCCCTTAAATTCAAACATCAACATTTGTTAATATTACCATGAGCTACATTCAGCACACCAAACACATTTGCTTTTTATTAAAGCATCAAACAGTAGCTTCTGCTTTGAATTTAATGATCTTTAATCTTGTTTTCGTGCAGGTCATCAAACAGGAGGGTCTGAGCAGTATGGCGTCAGAATGCACTCTGTTCGATCTGTTCAAATATAACGATGTAAACGATGATGAACACCTGACCAGAGAGGAGTTCTACACAGCTTTTGGTGAGTGTTGGGTTTTGAAAAAAAAAAAAAAGAAGATGTTTAAGACTAGGAGTTAAAGCTAGGAGAAACTTTCAGCTGCATAATTAGCTCCATTAGGGCTGGATGCACCTTCAGTAACTGTGACACTTATTTTCAGTGTCATTTGTTAATATCACAATGGATAATTGCTGTATTTATTGAAGAAACTATGAGCACAATTTCAGTCTTGGTTACAGCCGTAAGCATTTTTTTATTTCATTGTGCAATATTTTATGTAATTTGGATATTTGTACATTCCAAGTGGAAGCAGAATACTCTCTTTTTGATTAGGAATAGGACTTTTGAGGAACTTAATCATTCCAACTCACTATTTCCATCTAATTGCACTACTTCCGATTTGCCGACTTGCAGTTCAGTGAGTAAGTTGAGAACTACTGATTTAGTCAATGATTTAAAAGAATGGTTCACTGAAAAATGAATTTAATTGACTCACCCTCATACCATCCAAGATATGTGACTTTTTTCATTTTTTATTCTTTAGAAAGAACACTAAAGATGATTTTTATAGCTGAAACTATGTTCCTTTTGATTTATAAAATGCACGTCAAGGGGTTCCATCACTTGGGTTCCGTGAGAGTAAGCAGGTACAAGAAACACAATATTAATACCCACATCTCCTTATGATATATTGGGTCTTATGAAACATAACAATAGTTTATCAGCTAATTGGTCTCAGGGTGAGTAAATAAACAGCACATTTTCATTTTTGCATGAACTACAGAGGTGGAAAGAGTACAAAAATATTCTACTCAAGTAAAAGTACCATTACATTAATGAACTTTTACTTAAGTACAAGTAAAAGTACCCGTCTAAAAATCTACTCAAGTAAAAGTAAAAAGTAGCTCATTTAAACTTTTAAATAAAAATTACTTAGTTACATTTTAACAGTGGGAGGGAGTCAAAATGGGACAGGCCAAGGGTGTCAAACTCAGTTCCTGGAGGGCCACAGTCCTGCACAGTTTAGATATAACCCTAATTAAACACACCTGATCCAGCTAATCTAATCATTTATGTTTATTTGAAAACTACATGATATGTGTGCTGGAGCAGGGTTAGAACTAAACGCTGCAGGGCTACGACCCTCCAGGAACTGAGTTTGACACCCCTGGGATAGGTCTATTAATCTCAAACTAGTTGTTTTTAATTAAAGGAATCAGTTATTTAGAATAATAAAACATTTGGGCTGTTACCAGGCAAATCATTATCAACAAACTCATCTTTTAATGCAGAGGAAATGCAGAAGATTCATTGGAAGTGGCATTTAGATGTATTACACTGTTTAGTGCAGGACAAGAATGCATTTAACCTGCAGCTACAAATGCATGAATAATGTTTTGATATACAAGACATAAAATGTTGAATACTCATTTAAAATGATAGGAAATTAATTATTTAAAAAAATCAAAAGATACTTTAAATGTGAAATTAAAATGGCCAGTATGTGTCAGCAAGTCTCTGTTAATAAGTGAGTCATTGCGATTGAACCGAATCATTTAAACGGTTGATTCATTCAGGAACGAAACACTGTCACGTTGCTCAGAGACGCAAAACTGTGCTTTGGTGGCGGTGTTTGGAATTATTTTCTGTTGTAGAAATAGAGCTAAAAAAGGCAATATGGTGTCTAAAATGCAAGTCTCTTAATTAACTTGTTTACTGAACTGTTATATATATGTATGTATATATTCATGATGATTTTTGGAGGAAAAGATGGCATTCTTTGTGTGATTTTGATTTAATATATGAAATTATATAAATATGTGAATTTTCTGCCCCTATATCTTACATTTTGTGATCATTCTAAATGCATTTTAGGAGACTGAATCACACAGTGAAAGAACGCACTATAAATGCGCGTGCACATCATTAAAACAAAAATAGCACACTCCTCACCACTGTCTTTTTGGCTAATTTGTGCAAAACCTCTTGCTAAAATGTCAAAGCTTAATTTTAACCACCAATGCAACGATGCAATTATTTAGCTTACCTCTACATTCTTGCGAAGGGTTGATGTCTTGTCGAGATTTTATAAGCTGCTAGTTTGGTCTTCCTAGGCAAGTACAGTTTACACTGCATAATAGAGCATACATATGGCCAGGGGTTCACTTCATTTCTTTCGAGTTCAACTTCAGAATATGACGGGGTTTCGTTTTCAGCGGTGTCTGCACCACTAACGCCTGTTTTGTCCGTCTGCATCTTTCTTGTGATTTTAGCGCCAGTTTGCCCTCCTGCCCATTATTTACTGACGTAGTTTCCAGGGAGCGATTTATTTATTTATTATTATTTATTTTTTTTACTCAGTAATTAATGTGTTTTAAAATGTAGCGAAGTACAATACTTCAAACTAAATATACTTAAGTAAAAGTAAAATTACAGATTTAAAAAATTACTTTAAAAAGTATTAGTACACAAAAAAGCTACTCAATTACAGTAACGCGAGTAAATTTAATTCGTTACTTTCTACCTCTGATGAACTATTTCTTCAATTTTTCACAGTCAGAGCTATGATGTGTTTAATGTTGCTTGCAACTACAGAGGACTTAACAGTAGGAAGATGTGTTTTCTGTTTCTTGTGTTTATATTATTTTGTAGCACCCAGTCTTCTTTCTCTCATTATATTTAATTAGTCAGTAGTGGCATAGTGCCACCAGTGGGTCCAGATTTGGCCGGTTAGCATAGTCTAGTTATCAGGATGCTGTAACTACACCCTGTGGATCAGGGACGGACTGGGACTAAAAAATGGCCCTGGACTTTGACTAGGCCCAGCCCAAAGCAATCGGCACGCAGAAGCTTGACAACAACAACAATAACGCCTGGCATAAGTGTTACAAGACTTTAATTGTGGCTAATGATACTATACCATCCAAATTATAGCAATAGCACTGATGTTATATTATTTAAAAGCATATTATTCTACATTAATATTTTGAGTTGGTGTCTTTCTCTGCTCTTGGTCTAAACTCAACCTGAATATAAACAAATGATGGAATGGATAAAAAAAACAAAAACAGGTTTTATTCCAAGATAGCATGGAATAGATTATATAATATGCTGTTATAACAGCATATTATACAATCTATTCCATGCTGTCTTAAAATGAATTTATTACTTAATAATTTTAATTAATTTATGCAGTAATTAATATTACTGCACAAATAATAATACCACATCTAAATGAAAATACACCATTACAAATGTAACTTCTGTATTCAAAATTATCAAAGTTTGTTAGCTTAACTGTAACGTTACCAACATTTTAAAAAATAAAAGCACAACATATTTCTTAATATTTTACAGCTAAAATGTTGAAGTTTAGCTGTTTTAACTACTGTAATCATTAAAAATGTAGCAACCTGAATATCACTTCCTAACATCATCCCTAGCAAGTAACTCTCTTTCTCCCGTCTCCTGTATGTTCCATACTTACTTGCCCTGGATCTGCCTTTGGAACCAGCTCATCTTTCTGTCCCTCATCATCATCACTGGTGGCATGTTGCTGCATAGCTGTCTGGCTCACTTCTTCACTGCTGCTAATATTTAACTGCGAGGTGCTGCTGCTGGCTGTGCTGCTAAATATTTCAGTTAGTTTGTGACATTTAGTGGCTTCAATATCTAAATTCCGCAATTTTCTTTCTCTCGCCTTCTCAGCCCCACACTTTTCTCTCCGTTTTTTACCCGCGGCCGCGTTATGCACTTTGTTTGTTTGTTTGTTTGTTTCTATGCTTCTTCTATCTAACGTATTTGCTCTGTTGGTTTCTTCCTACTCTTCCACTTCTTCTTCTCCTTACTTGGTGGCCACGGCCAGTGCAGCTGGCATCCAACATAAAGGCGCATTGCTGCCACCTACAGTACTGGAGTGTGAAACAGATTAGTGGGGGGAAAAAACAGGTGATGATTGCATGCGTGGCGGGTGGTGGGCCGGCCGTCCTGGAGTACCGGCCATTCTGTGATTCTCCAGATCACACAGATGGCCAGTCTGCCCCTGCTGTGGATGCAAAAACATCCAAAAAAACAAGTTATATTGCTAAAGTAGGTGAATCCCCAGACTCAACGGACTGCCCATAGTGTTCAAGCCAGTGAAAGATGTGTTATGTTACATTCATTCATTCATTTATTTGTTTGTTTGTTAGTTAGATGAGTAGAAAGTTCAAAAGAACAACATGCAGACCAAATGCCTTCTTTTCTTATTTGGGGTTTTTGTCCCAAATAAGAAATCCTATCCTAATAGAGAATAAATTAGTGCTCCCAATATAGGTAAAAGCCTTGAGTCTTTGGTTATAAATTAAAAACTCCATATGGAAGGCTAAGACAACCCTTATGCCATAAGAAATGACACCTATTGAAAGATTCTGAGTAAAAGTAAAGCTTGCAAACTAAATGAGGAAAATAGCAGTGTGTTCCAACCTTTTACACTGATGTTTAGCACGTCTGCTCTGTTTCCATTTCCTTTTTAGTCTCATCTTCCTCTGACATTTCAATTTGACTCAGTTTGTGCTGACATTCAACAAAGGCCGACAATTTTAACATGTGGTTCGAGATGAAAAAAACAACAACAATGCACTTGCAAAAGAAGCTTTTTTGCCAGAAACTCACTGTTAAACACTGTTTTTGAGCAAAAGACAGGTAGAAGGTTTTGGAATGAAAATGGCAGCCTCTTTCTGCCCCTGTGCCCTTTCACCGATCTCAGCAGGTGTTTGGGCGAGGCGGGAAAAGCCCTACAGGGAATGAAAAAAAATGTGTATTGCTACTTTCACTTTTCTTTTAAACTAAAGATAAAAAGATAATAAAGGCATTTTGTCTGACTCCTTCACACCATCTCTATTCAGCTCCTGACACTTTGAACAAATGTTTTCTTTAAAAGTTTGAAAAATGCTACTTTATAAACAGTACATGTTTGTTAAACTAGGGTTCATGCTGTGAGCTTGTGCTTTAGATACCTGCCATAAAGGGTGTTTGAATATGTGCATTTGCTTAGTCGGTTCGACCTTCAATGTGCAATTTACCCACAGATATAAGCTTCTCAGATTCACCTGATCCTGACATGTTTTTCCATGGCATGGGCGCTTGTCAGTAAGTTTTCTCAGTCCACTTCTATACTCAGTGATCCTGTTTAGGGGCATTCACACTGACAGTGATTTGCAGCATCAAGGCAAATCAATTTAATGTCGGCATCAAAACACTGAGCTGAGAAAAGTGTACCTTTATGCAAATGAGCATTAATAAAATGTTACTGTGAGCAATTTCACCATTCTGTGTAATTTGTCTCGGCCCACATACAGCAATATAATACAAAATGATGCAAATAAACTATATCAGAAATTGCTAGTATTCTCAGCGAGTTTGATTCATGCATTAAATAAAACTCATTAATCTTGTTCATGATATTATGTATTATATTATGCATTACAATTCATGCACAAAAACTTTCCCTGCAAAAAAAAAAATAATAATAATAATTTATATACAGTATATATATATATATATATATATATATATATATATATATATATATATATATATATATATATATATATATACCAATATATATACCAAAATAAAAAATTTGTTATATAAATATGTTCTGGCATTGCATTCGCGTACCGACATGGTTGACAGCTGTTATTACACAATTACCATTTTAGATCACAAACAGTACTATATAAGTTTTATTTTCAACCTAAAAGCATAAATCTAGGCTATGCCATGCCGTTTTCAAAGCACGACGCAAAACTGTGACATTCATCCACTGACACTCTTTAATCATCAGCAGTGCTAAATCCGGAAGCGCGTATACTTACTTGCCGGCAACCTGACAAAATAAAAGCCTGCTGATTTTAAGTTTGAATATGATGAAAACGTTTTTATTTATTTATTTTTAGACGCTTTTATCCAAAGCATTTTAAAATTCGGGAATACATAAAGCGATTCTTCTTAAAGAGGCAAATAAAGAAAGTAGTAGTTAATATTAGCATTTTATTTTTAAGTTTACTATAAAATAAATGTATTTGTATTTAACACTAGGGATGCCTTTTATTTTTAATAATATTATCACACACTATTATTTAGTTTATTTACTATTATTTTATAAAAAAGATAATAATAATAAAGTGCAATAATATTATAACTATTATTAATTCATTTTTTATAGATAAAGTTAATGGGTCACGCTATATGCAGTGTAAGGACCAAACCAAATCTCCAGGTTCTCTTATGAGAACCAGGCTGAAAAAATTATGTGCAACCCTATATATATATATATATATATATATATATATAATAGACTAATTAAATGCAATAATAATGTATTTTACAATAAAAAAAATAAAATGAATATGGCCAATAATAGAGCCCATCAATTATATTTTACCAAAAGGAGTCAATAGTACAGTGACCTGCTGACCTCAATTGATAAAATAGCTGTATGTGTGAACAGGGCACAAGTCAAAATTCAAGCAGTTATGTTCCTCCATCATTCATTGCCACATTTGATCTGACTTTGTCTGTGGTGCAAGATATTGTGATGAGAGAGTTTCAGCTGAAAATCTGTAAATAACATAATTTATTGTTTGTGGTTTCAACAATAGTTTATTGCATGAATAATTCACTTTAATAACTGAGTTGGGGGCAAGTAAACTATGGTTAAGACACTATGGTTTCTTCTCTCTGATGGAGTTAGTATGGTTGAATCTGGTCTGAAGTGGTTTACTGATGTGTGAGTGAATAGAGCTTGTCAGCGTTGACTTGTGTTGTTCAAACTCTCCAGGTCTGGGGGAGTACATCGGTCACATGGGTATAGATCTCAGTCCTGATGGAGGTTGACAGGCCATGAAAGCATAAAATGGTCCAGTTTTTTGTTTGGAGAGTCTCTGGCCTCTCCAGAGTAAGCCAAGAGAATCTAAAAGAGCTAAGAAAGGTATCTTTTGCCATGTGTAGGTCATGCAGCCTTAAAACTGGCTAATTGTTCTGCATCTAATTACATTATTGAAAAGATGCTGTCTGGGTTCTTCATGCCCTCTTGATTCCTTATTGCAGCAATTAGCACATGATCTGCAAGAGGTTTTTGAGAAATGCTAAATATGTTTACTCAGATTCTGGCCCTTACCTCTGGCTCTAGGGAGCATTTTCATTTCTCCTCAAGAGTCTGAGTAGTTCACACATTTAGGCTAAATGTGTGGCCCGTTTATTCATAGCTGTGCAGTGGCAATTAATGTATACTTATATTTTTCATCAGATTCTGTTACCATGCATCTCACAGGCTCCGTGGATATTGGGGGAAAACTGGACTGGTAATGTCTTGTATATATTTTAGCATCAATTTAAAAATTACAGTTTTCCAAATCTGAGCATTTATCGTGATTGCAGATTGCAAGCTTCTCCTGCCATGCATTCAGTAGCTAATTAGTAAATACAGAGCCCCGCACATGACTTGCAAGAAAAAAATAAATTGTGGGCACGATTTATTAATTTGTTCCCTCAATTTACTAGAATGTGCGCACGATTTACTTACAACCCGAATTCCGGAAAAGTTGGGACGTTTTTTAAATTTTTATAAAATGAAAACTAAAGGAATTTCAAATCACATGAGCCAATATTTTATTCACAATAGAACATAGATAATGTAGCAAATGTTTAAACTGAGAAATTTTACACTTTTATCCACTTAATTAGCTCATTTAAAATTTAATGCCTGCTACAGGTCTCAAAAAAGTTGGCACGGGGGCAACAAATGGCTAAAAAAGCAAGCAGTTTTGAAAAGATTCAGCTGGGAGAACATCTAGTGATTAATTAAGTTAATTGATATCAGGTCTGTAACATGATTAGCTATAAAAGCTTTGTCTTAGAGAAGCAGAGTCTCTCAGAAGTAAAGATCGGCAGAGGCTCTCCAATCTGTGAAAGACTGCGTAAAAAAATTGTGGAAAACTTTAAAAACAATGTTCCTCAACGTCAAATTGCAAAGGCTTTGCAAATCTCATCATCTACAGTGCATAACATCATCAAAAGATTCAGAGAAACTGGAGAAATCTCTGTGTGTAAGGGACAAGGCCGGAGACCTTTATTGGATGCCCGTGGTCTTCGGGCTCTCAGACGACACTGCATCACTCATCGGCATGATTGTGTCAATGACATTACTAAATGGGCCCAGGAATACTTTCAGAAACCACTGTCGGTAAACACAATCCGCCGTGCCATCAGCAGATGCCAACTAAAGCTCTATCATGCAAAAAGGAAGCCATATGTGAACATGGTCCAGAAGCGCAGTCGTGTCCTGTGGGCCAAGGCTCATTTACAAAGGACTATTTCAAAGTGGAATAGTGTTTTATGGTCAGACGAGTCCAAATTTGACATTCTTGTTGGAAATCACGGACGCCGTGTCCTCCTGGCTAAAGAGGAGGGAGACCTTCCAGCATGTTATCAGCGTTCAGTTCAAAAGCCAACATCTCTGATGGTATGGGGGTGCATAAGTGCATACGGTATGGGCAGCTTGCATGTTTTGGAAGGCTCTGTGAATGCTGAAAGGTATATAAAGGTTTTAGAGCAACATATGCTTCCCTCCAAACAACGTCTATTTCAGGGAAGACCTTGTTTATTTCAGCAGGACAATGCAAAACCACATACTGCAGCTATAACAACAGCATGGCTTCGTCGTAGAAGAGTCCGGGTGCTAACCTGGCCTGCCTGCAGTCCAGATCTTTCACCTATAGAGAACATTTGGCGCATCATTAAACGAAAAATACGTCAAAGACGACCACGAACTCTTCAGCAGCTGGAAATCTATATAAGGAAAGAATGGGACCAAATTCCAACAGCAAAACTCCAGCAACTCATAGCCTCAATGCCCAGACGTCTTCTAACTGTTTTGAAAAGAAAAGGAGATGCTACACTATGGTAAACATGCCCCGTCCCAACTATTTTGAGACCTGTAGCAGAAATCAAAATTGAAATGAGCTCATTTTGTGCATAAAATTGTAAACTTTCTCAGTTTAAACATTTGCTATGTTATCTATGTTCTATTGTGAATAAAATATTGGCTCATGTGATTTGAAAGTCTTTTAGTTTTCATTTTATTAAAATTTAAAAAATGTCCCAACTTTTCCGGAATTCGGGTTGTATTTGTTCCTTCAATTTACTAGATTGTGCGCATGATTTCATAATTCATTCCCTAGTTTCAAGTAAATTGTGCACACGATTTAATAATTTGTTCCCTCATTTTAAGTAAATTGCAGATATAATAATTTGTGCCCTCATTCTAGGTTAATCGTGCGCACATTTTAGTCATTACGTCCTAACAGGTACAGGTGCTTTTTTCATCATATTTCATATCGTTATCCGCCTTCTATGTGAACATGTAGCTTTCTTTAAGGTCCTGTCTTGATATGCTGATTGCTAAGTTATAGCTATCATCATTACTTTACCAATCAGAAATCTAAATGCTGTACTATACTGTAACTTTTTAAACAGTTGTTTAGTACACCGTTATATTTTACTGAGTAAAAGTGAGTGAATACAGCAAATGGCATAGTGTTTGTGCTACAATGTTTTGTAATTTCAAATAATAAATTAATAGGCTATAAATTCTTTCAATTTCTGGGCCATTTAATTCAGTTTTAGACTGATTTCTTTCCATACCTTTAAATCTCAAGTGCGAACTAGGTTATAAGTTTGCAGACTGGTATTTTTCATACTTATCTACAAATTTTTTGTATTTAAGTGATGCAATGACATAGCCTACTTGGACCTTGACTGATTAAATTTCCCCGTGTTTTAGGACTCTTATAAAATCAGCATGGATGCTCATTTGAGAAATTTCTTAATGAAGCACAACACAGATGAAGAAGTGATTAAGAAGCTTGAAGATGAAAATGTAAGGTATTTACGTAACACACTGCGGTTCAAACAAGTGAAATCAATAAATGGTGGCGGAACAAGACATCTCTGTGTTGACATTAACAAAAGAGAGAAAGATTTGAAACCAAGGCCGAAAATTCGTTTTTTTTTTTTTTTTTTTTTTTTTTTTAATGGTTATTCAAAGAAACAAAAAACTTGTCACTCTATACAACTGATATTGAGTGCTTTCAGATGCACATTGAAATGTCCAAAACTGTAGATCAACTGTATAGTGAAAGCAAAGTCCAAATGCTAAGACTCTATCTGTGTCCCAAAATAAAATCAGATAGGCAGTCTTTAGAAGATGTTAGTAAAGTTATAGCTCTCAATGATGAAATTCGAGGAACCAGGGAATCTGACTTAGTGACTGAACCTGACATTACAACTAGAGCTTCCATAAGCGAAGACAAGGAAATGAATGACACACATTGCCATGGGATGATTCCCCACAACAAATAACTGAAGAAATTCTTGACCCTGAAACTGTGATTTTTCTAAATGAGAGTGTTATTGAAGATCCACAAGTGAATGAACCACATCCTGAAACTCAAAATGCAGCTAGAGAAGACGGTCTGCCTGCTTCATTTAACAGCAGGGCTGGGGAGTAATGTAACAGCATTACGTATTTAAAATACAAAATATGAGTAACAGTATTTCATTATAATTACATTTTAAATAAGGGGTAATCAGATTACAGTTACATCTGAAAAGTATTTTAGATGACCAAAGTGATTACTTTTAATTTTTATGTCATTTCTTAATTTAATATTGAAGTAAACAGTTTCACTTGCTTGAAGGGGTGAAATGGATCGTAGTTGATCGTTTGCACTTTAGGTCTTGCCTATTCAAATGTTTTAAACCTTTTTCATGCATCCGGAGCTTGCGCGCACTCATTCAAAGCATGCACTGAGAGCAGCGTTTCAGACAATGCGCCTACACAGAATTGATTCCTCTTTCGCATATCCTTTCTTCTGAATGAACATATAAACACACCATTATCTCAAAATAATTGTCTCTGCAAGTATTCGTGTAAACACACTCAGTTATGTCCTAAGTAAT
This sequence comes from Carassius carassius, assembly GCF_963082965.1. NCBI lineage: Eukaryota > Metazoa > Chordata > Actinopteri > Cypriniformes > Cyprinidae > Carassius > Carassius carassius. The sequence continues at coordinate 14,202,571 of NC_081787.1, read as the reverse complement.
CGTATACTGTGGAGAAAGAAATGTCTTGTGCATTATTATATATTGGATCCGTGCATTAGGTCTTAAAGGGGCGGCAGCCTTTAAGTACATGGTGTTCCATTAGTGGCACCTGCTGTCAGAGAGTGACATTTGTGTCTTTTTCACAAACGTAATATCTTTTTTTACTTCAATTTATTTTTATTATTCAATCCAAATAACTAAACAAAACTAAAAACTATTCAAATGGTTTCCTCTGATTTAAAATAGAGCACAGACAAAGCCTTTGTTTAAATTTAGATATTTATTTTAGTTGTATGACTTTTTTATTTGATTTAGGATTTGTTTTAAAATTTCAAGTTTTATTATTTAACATTTCAATTTCACAAAGAAATATGCAGCATTTTACCTTTTGTCTAATAATAAATCGGACACATTTTCATTTATAATTTGTCTTAAATCTCATTTTGTAAAAAAAACTAAATATCTAAATAAATTGTAAGAAATGTATATGGTATAATCTGTATTGTGAATATTATCGCAGTTTATTGAATCGTTACATTCTTATATGCTACTAGTTTTAGCTGATTATGCTGATTTGTCCATAGTAAAGTTCAGCCGATGTCTTTTTTTTTTTTTCTGGCTATTTAAATTGATTTTGGGCTACCAAAACCTGAAGAATGACTGCCCGAAGGGTTACCAGGGATTTAGCAATTCTTTTGTGACGATCTCTTCTCCATAGAGAGGATTATCATCACTTAAAGTTTGGTCCGTTCATTAAACAAATCTATTGTATAACTTGGACAACGGTGCCAGTTGTTTTAGCCACTTTTATTATATGTTTGGTGTGTCTGGATTTGTTTTGAAGCTTGGAATGCAGCATGAAACAGCACGGAATCCCATTTATTGTATTCAAATTGAATTTATATTGATTGGAAGACTTAAATGGCATAATATTTTTTGTTATTCATAGAATTTTTTTGGAAAATTTGTTGTTAAAAATAAAATGCAAAGAAAACACAAATCTTATGGCTGGTAGATGTAACTTTTATTTAGAGTTGGAAAGCAAAGAAACAAGAGATTAAGTTAATATGTTCCTTTGTGTTACAAAGCTTAAGTATTTCAAAGTATTCTTAAGTATTTAGATTAAGTTACTTTAACCTGAGTAGTCGTAGTTGTATTTTGTAATCTGTACTGAAATACATTTTAAAAGTAACCTTCCCAGCCCTGTTTATGGATGAAACATCACCTGCTGAAATCACTTTGGGGGCCACTGATGTTCTACCTCAAAGAAGTCTTGAGCCACAACCTGATGTTGTAACACTGATTGTTAGGAGATGCCACTGTCTCGCTGACCTGATCTTTGCTTTTAAGAATCCAGAAGTTATTAGTACATAGGTTATCGTCAAGATGCGATATTATAAGAATATCTCTTTGGATTTGAGGCTTTAGTCTGTGCAACTTTACAAATCTTCTTTGTGCACCAAGAGCTTGTAACAGTCCAAAGAGATGTTCAATTTAAATTGCATCATATGACCCCTTTAATGATTCTGCTGAACCAGTTCACAAATCTGGACTAAATTATTTGTTCTGGAATTGCTCTGAATCAACCCAGTTCAGTGCATTGATTATTTTTTACATCATTACTTAAGTATTAATATTTGTTGAATATGAATTTGCATATTTTTTTACTATAGAGTAGACAAATTATTGTGCTGAACCATTTTCACAAAACTGGCTGCTTCATTTAAAAACTGGGCTACATCAGTCAATCTGTTTTGTAAAAACAATTATTTAGTCTATAGTTTTGTGAACTGGTACAGACAAAAGGTTTCTTTTCAAATTTGTGCCATAGGATTTTTATGCTTGTACTGATGAAATATGCACTTGGAATTACTTTGGGCTTTCTTATAATGTCTGAAATGCAAAGTTACTAGTTTGTAAAATTTCTATATATTGTTCATGGGAGTTTGTAAGTAAAAAAAAGTGGAGGGGGGGGGGGGGGGTTAAAAGAGGCAAATCCTTCTGACTTCAAGTAATTTTTTTGCCTTTAACCCTTGTTTATTCATGTTCCTGCTACATCTATGTGGTTCGTTGTCATGATTGGTTTGTTCAATTGGCATATCTGTATGCTTCATGCTCAACTATTTTCATCCCCCAGTAGAGTCAGAAGGCAATTACTTAGCGCCACAATGCCATTCCTTTCATCTGTCAAGGCTGATATGCCTCTGGAGAGAATGTCAATCCAACTGCTCTGTCTGCTAAACAGACAAACGCACACACACACTCAAACAGAGAAATACAGGAGCCGCTCATATCATTGGCAGTGGAGAATTGTGTGATAAGAAACAGGGCCTCACTTGAAACAAAATTGACTTCAGTGAAAGACAATATAGACTTTTAAAGATTGCCATATGGGAAGTGAAGAAAAAAAAGGTGTAAACTTAGAGAGAGAGACAGAAAAAAAGAAATTCACAGCTCTGTAATGTGGTGTAAATTGCACTTTCATTTATCAAATTTAACCAGGTGTTTTCCTACTTTATTCTGCACTGTCCCTCTTGTATATGAACCACAAGTAGCCCAATTAGAAGTATGCATAGTGTGATGGTATGCTAATATGAGTGGGCCTCCGGCATTCCTACTGACAAGTGCCATGGAAATGGTGTTTTTCACAGGTGGTGTGAAGTCAGCCTTTCTTCAGCTTCTATTACTGCCTGTCTCTCACATTGATTGGGTCACAGAAAAAGGTTTTCTTCCATCTGACTTCAGTGTGCAACACTTTTGAAAGATTCTGCAGCGATCACAGAGGCCTTACGGGCTCATAAATGTACTAGTGGATGGGGGCAGGATAGGAGAGCAGCTGGTAATTATGATTGAAGACCTTTGATGGCTTTGCTGCTTGTTGGAAAGGCTCTGTTGTTGCTTCTGAATAAGCTTATATTGTATTTTGTTTATTATATATAATGTTATCTTTCCTTAGATAAAAAAAAAAAAAACTTGATATTTATTTGGTTGTCTCTTTAGCCATCTGCACATAGTGTTTGGCATTTACATTGTTTTTACTAACATGTGTGACTCCAAATTTGTACTGCTCTTTTCCTGGGTTGTGGGCCAAGAGTTGTTAATTCCCTTTATATTTTAGTTAAATTCCTGAAAATTAATTTAATTTAAATTAAGGTCACAAAGATCACACTTTTAATCAATTTAATCTAACCTTGCGAAATAAAATAACTTTAAATAAAATAAGATAACTTTGTGTGTTATCTAAATGAGCCAATGCACATTGGCATGCAATTATTGCATCTAGCTGCAGCTGATCACAGCGTGAGCATAAAAAGGCAGCAGGTGCAATGAATGCCAGCTTTTTGCTTTGGAGCCAAGCAACAACATCGTTCCGCTCCATTCAAGTGTCTTCAGTGAGCTACGAGTTAAACTTTTGGAAGCTTTTGGTAGCGTTTGGTGTTGGCAGTATTGCACTTCAGCGGTGGTCATTCCTGTGTCAAGTGGGTTGCGCATTTCCGGTTGCACTACCCCCTGTTGTGCTGCAAGCAGCCATTCCCCTGTGCGCCTCAGCACATAAAAGAGCATTTCCCTAAAAGAGCAATTTCTCTAAAAGAACAATAAACATGTGCGTCTTTGTAGAGATGACAGATCATCTTTTTAAAGATGCCGTTTCACCCGTGCATTTCTGGATGCAGTTGTTACCCGCCGCTGAGTGATGGTCATCTGTCCCCGAGATTGGTTTGCAGCGATTGAGCTGAAAGATGCGTACTTTCAGGTACCGATCCTTCCATTCCACAGACCTTTTCTGCGGCTTGCTTTCAAAGGGTGGGCATATTTGGGCTGTCCCTGTACCCCCATGTCTTTACGAAAGTCGCGGAGGTGGCTCTTGTTCCCCTCGGAAAGCAGGGTGTTCGCATCCTCAACTATCTTGACGATTGGCTTATACTAGCACAGTCTCCGGATCAGTTGTGTGAGCACAGGGACCTGGTGCTCCAGCACCTCAGCCTGTTGGGTCATTGGGTCAACTGGGAAAAGAGCAAACTCTCCTCAATTCATAAGATATCTTTTCTCGGTACGGAGTTGGATTCGGTCGAACAGACAGCAGGCCTCACAGAAGAACGTGAGTGGTCAGTGCTCACCTGCTTAAATTCGTTCAAGGGCAGGACGGCGCTCCCACTGAAACTATTTCAGAGACTCCTAGGCCACCAACTGACAAGCTGGCCTGCTCTCCCATCGCATGTCACAGGCTGTAAACATGATTTTTTTCTGCTGTAAAGTTGGGCATTTTAACATGTGGAGTCTATGGGATTGACTCCCTTCTGCAGCCAGCGTCTAGCGACCAGTCGATGAATTGCAGTTAAAGTTACTTTCATATGGGCTTCACAAGAGACAGTGGGAGGTTGCCACTTGCATAGACTGGACACAAAGCTTCAGGACCTCAGACCAGCTCTTCTTCTGTTACAGAGGCCGGCAGAAGGGGAATGCCATCTCTAAGCAGAGGATGGCCCACTGGATTGTGGATACCGCGTGGATGGCTGAAAGAGGATAAAAGACATATTCTGTTTCCGTGAGACAGTGGGCTTTCTCATACCGTTTTTGATTTAGCTCTTCCTACAGTACAAGCATTACTGCTCTGGAATGGGAAAGAGTTTAAACTTAATCAAAACCTGAATCAAAACTGCAGTAATGCACTCCAGTTTTAATTCCACACTGCTGATGTGAGAAATGGTCGAACCCTGAAGGAGAGTCTACTCATCTGCTATACGTGCCGTAAATGAAGGGGCAAAACCTCCACTTACTATACTGTCATTAATCACAAACATTGACTCAGGATTAAATGTCCGGACAGCACCTGCCATCATTTTTACATCATTCACAGTCTTGCAGTATTATCAGTGCACCATATTTGTTGCTGCATCCGGGTGATTTTATACCTTAAAATGGACTCTTTATCTATTTCTGTTTCCCTCTGTTTCTGTCTTGCATTCCTTGTTCTGAAAAATCAATTCACTTTTCAATCCTACAGGGAATTGTAAAATGCAGTGGCTTGCCCTGGAGCAAATTCCAAATCTATTAAGACACAAAAGAGTTTAATTGAATTGCTAGGCAGAATATTACTGAACAGCAGAGATGGCGTCAGAGTATTGCTATACACACATACTGGTTTGATGAGAAGCTGTACTTGTACTGATTTACTGCATTCAAGCTTTATTTATTGAATTCATTAGAGTTGACAATGACAATGGGGCAAAAAAGATGAAGAGGTTGGGTAACCAACACCAGACAGAGTTTAAGAACAGTTCACCCCTAATGGAAGGTAGACATCTTTACACAGACTGATTAATTCTGCTCAGAGGTGGCATAAATGCATTTACACAGATACAAATACAATTGTATCCTTATAGGACTGAGGTGGATCACAGCAGGTTTGATTTATTCTGGCCTTTATATGGCATTACATCCTTACACAGAATTTTGACCAGGCACAGAGCAGCCTTAATTTGGCTATGTAAAGATGGCTTAAATGCTACTTACGAAGCATTTTCATGCCACCATCGCAGTATAAATTAGGCAAGAGAGACGTTAAGGCAGCTCTGTGCCTGCTCAGTATTCAGTATAAAAATGCAATGCAGCATAAAAGTCATACTAAATTATGCTTGCACTGACCCCATCTCCAAGTATCAATGTATATAGTTGCAATTGCTGTGTTGTAATTTATACCACCTTTGAGCAAAATTAAACAATCTTTGTAAAGACCCTTAAATGCCATTTCAGAAGCACTTATACACTACCCTTGCAGTGTAAATTTGCCATATATAGAGATTTGGAAATAAGCAAACTGTTCTAAAGACCTCATCTCTGGATAAATATATAAAAAGTTCATAATATTGTTCTATTTTGCATACTCCCAGATCCTCTCGCTCAAACAACTGTTCCAAAAAAGTATTCCTTCATGAACACATGAGTGTTGAGTGAATGAGATATGAGTGTGACAAGCAGAATGAAGGAGTATTGCTAAAGGTGCACCGATGTCCACTATATGAGCTGAGAGTAACAGTGAATAAGAGACATTACCGACTAATTTAACAAATTAGCTTTAAAGGAGAGCACAGCGATTAAACTCAAAATTGCAGTTTGCGAGGTGAGAGTCATGTTTGTTTAGTGCATAGGCTGGTTCTCTTACGAGAGCTCTCTCGTACTGCGTCTTAGCTAAGACGCTACGGGAAAAGTCTCTTTTCACGAAATACTGAAGCAAAAAATTATCCTTAATTTTGTATTTTTGTAAAGCGCATTTGCAGCAGTACACAGCCATAGGCGAGACGGCTCGCTCGCTCATTGGCTTGTTCTGCGGCAACTGCACAGCCTATCGAGCGCAGGCTGATGCAACATCAGACCAATAAGGGCGCTTCGCGCCCTTCTTGCCACTTCCCGCCGAAACGGGTGTGGCCCAACCTATAAAAGGAGCTCGAAAAGGCTGACTCACCCGATTTTTCATCTCTTCAGCGAAGCTCACGCATCGCTGGATCACGAGGAAGCAAGCGCCGTCTGGAAGAGCATATCAGCAGGACGAGCCATCCTGAAGCCGCTGGCACCGCCGCCTTCCACTGCCGTTCCTGCTGCGCTATCCGGCGCCCATATCCTTTATAATCCTTGTTCTGTGATATTCTGTGTGTGTGTTCGCCCTGCGACGCACATTCACAAAAGAGCTGCGTCTTTTTAAAGATGCCTTCGTGCGGCTCGTGCAGAACCCCGCTCAGCGAAGGAGATCGTCATGTCATCTGCGTCTCCTGTCTGGGTGAAGACCATGCAGCGCTCGCGCTCGCTGATGGCGGATGTCCTCATTGCGAGTTGATGCCTATGGTGACTCTGAGGACTCGCCTGGCATCCTTCTCGAAGCCTGCATCATCCGCTGCGCCACAGCGCCTACCAGAACCGCCTCCAGCTCAGCCGAGCTCGCCGGTTCCCTCCGCTTCGCCGGTCTCCCCTGCATCGCTTCCCGATGCTCAGCGTCCGCTGCTTGCCGACGCGTCATCGGAGGAAGTGGATCTCAGGCCCGCGTCGGAGGAAGAAGACACGTGCTCTCTGCTTGCTTCGGGCAGTGAGGGTTGGGCGAGCTCCGTGGATCTCGCGCCCGCTGCTCAGAGGCCCAGCAGACGGGGGGATATCGATAAGGAACTGATGCGTGTACTCTCGTTGGCCGCGGCGAGCCTCGGCCTCGAGTTGTCGGCACCAGCGCCCCGTTCACGTTCCCGGCTGGATGGTAGCTATCTTCCGGATGAGCGCTCTTCCTCAAGCTCAAAACACGCCCCTTTTCTTCCTGAGCTTCACGAAGAAGTGGCGAAGGCTTGGGACGCTCCATTCTCGGCGAGAATCCGCTCATCTGTTTCGTCAGCATTCTCCACACTGGACGGTGCTAAGAACAGAGGCTACCTGTCACTTCCGCCGGTGGAACAGGCTATAGCAGCGCACCTTTGCCCGCCCTCTGCTGGACGGCGGACTAAGGCGGCGTTGCCATCCAAAGCCTGCCGCATGACGTCATCGCTGCTCGCACGGATATTCTCTGCTGCTGGGCAGGCTGCGTCTGCGTTACACACCATGGCGACGCTACAGATTTTCCAGGGCGATCTTCTCCGCAAGCTGGATGAGATGGGACCTGAAGCGATCTGTCTCGCGGATCTGAGGAGTGCTTCGGATCTCTCCCTCCGCGCTACTAAGTCTGCTGCACAGGCCATGGGACGGGTTATGGCTTCCGCTACGGTGGCTGAGAGGCATTTGTGGCTGACGCTTTCTGACATCAAGGAGTCTGAGCGCGCTGCGTTTCTTGACGCTCCGCTAACTCCTGCCGGCCTCTTTGGATCTTCCGTCAACGAGTTTGTGGAGAGATTCGCCGAGGACCAGAAAGCTTCACAGGCGTTCAAGCACTTCTTGCCGAAGCGCTCCAGTTCTGCAGCTAGCCGCTCTAGACCGGCCCCACTCAGCTCTCAGTCACGCCCACCGCCTCCTGCTGCGCCATCACGACAGCTTCAGCAACGCAGCTCGGGACCCCGTTCTCGCTCTTCGAGCCGTCGCCCCGCGCCGCGGGAGCCGCGGCAGAGGATTGCGGTGAAGCCAGAAGCCCCGAAAGCATCCTAGCACTGCTGGGAAAGCGCCGGTGTTCGAGTTCCGCTGCGGCCGAGCTCTCACCCAAGCGCGCCGCTGTTGCAGTTCCAAGAGTTGCGACTGCCTCAGTGTCTTCTGCAATGCACAAGCCTGCACGAGTGCCCGCTTGCCTGCACACAAAAGCCGTTATCACGGCTACCCAGATGTTTCACAAAAACAGTTTTTTTTCTGGTGTTCCGGCCACGGCCGATGGTGCTATAAATGTTGTGACGATGCCCACTCCTCAGTGCCCATCTCCACATGTAAGCACAGCCCTACACACAGGGCCTGCGCTCATAATGTCGACTCAAGTCGGTCGCGCACACTACATAGTAAACGTGCCCACCCCTCAGTGCCCACAATTACTATGTCACACGCGTCACGTGGTTTCTGTAAAAACGAAACCCGTGCACGCTCGTCCGGCCACGGCCGATGGTGCTTTAAATGCAGTGACGATGCCCACTACCCAGTGCCCATCCCCGCATGTAAGCACAGCCCTGCACACAGGGCTAGCGCACATAAGATCGACACAGATCGGTCGAGCGCGCCGCATAGTAAACGTGCCCACTTCCCAGTGCCCACATACACTATGTCACTTACGGCGCGGGGCTTCTGTAAAAACGAGGCCCGTGCACGTACATTCTGCACAGGCAGACGGCGAGTTGGAAGTGGTAAAAGTGCACACATGCAGCCCACGGTTACTCGCATATATATTGAGTCCCACGGGACCCGCTCAGCCTCCCTCCAGTCGGTTAAGCACCGGAACGGGGTCGAGGATGAGCGATCTGCCCGCTGTGATCAGCGCGCTCCCCGCCTCAGATGCGCAGCACACTCGAGCACCGCCGTTGCCCAGTCAACTGAGCACGTGTCACATCCAGCCCTTAGCCATTCATGCAGATGCATGGTCAGCGCTTCCAGGGGTTTCGGATTGGGTGCTAGGCATTATAAAGAGAGGCTACTCGCTACAGTTTTCTCGACGCCCACCGCGCTTCTCAGCGCGCTTCGAAACTACGGTCAAAACAGAAGTAGCACACATACTTCGGGCCGAAATATCAAAACTGTTGAGCAAAGGGGCTGTAGAGCCTGTGTCTCAAGCTCAAAGCGAGGGGGGGCTGTACAGCAGATACTTTCTGGTGCCCAAGAGAGACGGGGGTCTCAGGCCCATACTGGATCTAAGACAGCTGAACAAGGCATTGATGAAACGCAGTTTCAAAATGCTCACGACCAGGAAGCTCCTCGCGCAGATTCGCGGAGGGGACTGGTTCATGTCAATAGATCTGAAGGACGCGTATTTTCAAATACAGATAGCGTCAAACCACAGGCGGTTTTTGAGATTCGCCTTCGAGGGCCAGGCATACCAGTTTGCAGTCCTGCCATTCGGCTTGTCCGTAGCTCCTTGTACATTTACGAGGTGCATGGATGCAGCGCTCGCTCCTCTCAGACTCAGAGGCATACGAGTGCTGAATTATTTGGACGACTGGCTGGTTCTGGCCCAATCACGAGCGGAGCTCGTGGGCCACAGGGCCGTTTTACTCGATCACCTCGAGAAGCTCGGCCTCAGTGTCAATTGGGCGAAGAGTTCGCTGAACCCCAGTCAGACGATCCCGTTTCTGGGTATAGTTCTGAACTCGTGTTCCATGACGGCGCGACTGTCACCACAGCGCACGATGGGCATTCAGCGTGCAGCGAGTTCTTTCCGCTGCGGCGCGACTGTGTCGCTCAAACACTGTCAAAAGATGCTGGGTCTCATGGCCTCAGCATCTTCGGTTCTGCGGCTGGGCCTGCTCCGCATGCGCCCCCTGCAGTTCTGGCTGAAGGCTCGGGTGCCGCGCAGAGCGTGGGCGTCTGGCCGGCTGCATTTCAAGGTCGATCAGAGCTGTGTTGCGGCTCTAGCACTTTGGACAGCGAACGGCTGGTACCGATCAGGTGTAAGCCTGGGGACTTCCCCGAGTGTGAAAATGGTGTCGACAGACGCCTCCACTTCGGGATGGGGAGCGCTGCTCGAAGGCAGACCGTCCTTTGGCCTATGGTCAGAACGGGAAAAGCTCCATCATATCAACTGCCTGGAAATGCTGGCAGTGGAGAACGCGCTGACGCGCTTTTGTCCCCATATCAAGGATCACCACGTCGTAGTCCGTTCGGACAACATGTCCGTGGTGTCCTACATAAATCGCCAGGGCGGTCTCGGGTCCCGAAACCTGTACAGGCTGACGGAACGCCTCCTGATTTGGGCTCAACGCAACGTGCGCTCGCTGAGAGCAGTGCATGTGCCTGGACTGCAGAATCTGGGTCCAGACAGGCTGTCCAGAGGCAATGTCCCTACGGGCGAATGGTCTCTACACCCGCAAACAGTTCGGCTTTTGTGGGAGAGATTTGGCATGGCGGAGGTGGACCTCTTTGCATCCCACGAAAACGCTCACTGCCCCGCATTCTTTTCCAAGAACGAAAGCGCGCTGTCACGGAAATGGCCGTGCTGCCCGCTTTATGCGTTCCCTCCCGTCTCCCTCCTTCCGCAGGTGATAGAACGGGTGAGAGAAACGAGATGTTCAATACTGCTTGTGGCACCTCTTTGGAAGAACCAACCATGGTTCCCAGATTTGATGCAATTAGCAGATGTCGCACCATGGCCGGTACCATTGAGGAGAGATCTCCTCTCGCAGGCCAGGGGCTCGATTTGGCACCCTCAACCGGAGTTGTGGTCCCTCCATATATGGGCACTCAACGGTTACCCGCTGATCTCGCAGTGGGAGTGCTAAATACCATCACTCAGGCTAGAGCTCCGTCGACACGACACGTCTGTATGCCTCGAAGTGGTCGGTGTTCTCCAGCTGGTGCACAGCTCGAGGTTATTCACCCCTTAGTTGTGAGGTGACGGAGGTCCTCTCCTTCCTACAGGAGCTGTTGGATAAGGGCAGAGCCCCATCCACGCCAAAGTTTATGTGGCGGCCATCGCGGCGTTTTCTGAAACGGCGTCCGGTCAGTCAATAGGAAGGAACGATTTAGTCATCCGGTTCCTCAGAGGAGCTAGGAGGCTGAATCCTCCCAGACCTCCGTCAGTCCCTATGTGGGACCTCGCGGCGGTTTTGGAGGCCTTGAAGGGTCCCCCTTTTGAGCCTATCCAATCGGTTAGCCTTCAGCATCTGTCGTTCAAGACAGTATTCTTGTTGGCTCTCGCTTCTGTGAAGCGTGTGGGTGATTTGCACGCGCTCTCGGTGAGCCAGTCGTGCTTGGAGTTTGGGCCCAATGACTCAAGGGGCATACTCAAACCTAGGCACGGTTATGTGCCGAAATCCCTCAACACACCGTTTCGGGCTCAGGTTATTGCCCTGTCCGCCCTGCCGGTGTCAGGGGAGGATGGAGACTCGAGTCTTCTTTGCCCTGTCAGGGTTTTAAGAGCTTATGTGTCTCGCTCTGCTGCCTTTCGGCAGATGGAGCAGCTATTTGTCTCGTTCGGTGGACGTTCCAAAGGAATGGCTGTTTCGAGACAGACTCTATCCAGATGGATAGTTGACGCCATAGCGTTAGCTTACGCTTCCAGGGGCCTTCAGTGCCCGTTGGGCGTCAGAGCACACTCCACAAGAGGCGTCGCCTCGTCGTGGGCGTGGTCTACTGGGATCTCCTTGCAGGATATATGTATGGCGGCGGGTTGGGCCTCGCCGTCTACATTTATCAGGTTCTATAACCTGGAGGTTCCCGCCTTGCAAGCAAGGCTGCTGTCGGTATAGAAGAATCAGGGCCCTGAGGGGAATTCTGAATTCATGAGCGCTATGCGCTGCCGACTGTTATATGGGCAGTATTGCGTAAGACCCGCATTGCCACATTGGTCAGGCCTTGCCTCGGCTGTGTGATGTCATATTGCCGCATCTACGGATGCTGCTAGATATGGGACGGAGGGCTTTCCCCCTTTTCTGTCCCGGACTCTCTGTGAGTCCCTCAGGTGACTGTGCACTGTAAATCCTGGGCGTTGCTTCAGGTTTATCGGTGTGTGATCCCTGCGCGCACGGCGTTTTACATCGGGTTCCCGTAGCGTCTTAGCTAAGACGCAGTACGAGAGAGCTCTCGTAAGAGAACGTACTCGGTTACTAAACGTAACCTCGGTTCTCTCTAGAAGAGCGAACGAGTACTGCGTTCTCTTCCGTGCGTACGATTCACTCTGGTTCGCTTCGGCGATGAAATAAATCGGGTGAGTCGGCCTTTTCGAGCTCCTTTTATAGGTTGGGCCACACCCGTTTCGGCGGGAAGTGGCAAGAAGGGCGCGAAGCGTCTCGCCTATGGCTGTGTACTGCTGCAAATGCGCTTTACAAAAATACAAAATTAAGGATAATTTTTTGCTTCAGTATTTCGTGAAAAGAGACTTTTCCCGTAGCGTCTTAGCTAAGACGCAGTACTCGTTCGCTCTTCTAGAGAGAACCGAGGTTACGTTTAGTAACCGAGTACGTTTTAATTTTCCGGATCTTTAATTGCATAATCATTTGAGATACCCCAACCTCATTTGTTTTGCTGCAGCTTGATTATGTTTTCCACTTTTGTGTGTCTCTGTGCATGAATGTAATTAAAATATGTAATAAATAAAATATGTAAAAAGAAAAAAAAAACATTTTAGATGTCATAAACATGACCCTGAGAAGGAACTCAAGTCAATCAAGGGTTTCAAATAAGTGCAATTTTGTTGGGGAAACTACAAGGCTACAAGCATGTCGTAATTTAAAATAGTAAACTTGAGGTATTCTTAAAAATATAGTTTATTTTTTTAAATTAAATTATCTGCTGTGACACTACTGAAAATCTGGTACATTAGCTAGATAGTTGCTAAGTGTTTTTCTTTCTCTTTTTTTCTTATTTTTTCACTCATTTTGACATTTTTCTTATCTCTCTCATTTAAATGCTGGTCGCTGTCTGCTTTATGAGCAGGTGGACTCAGTTAACCCAAACAGTCAGAGTACAACTCCACTGAAAAGCAAATGAAGAGACTTGTTAATTAAACCAAAAGAAGTGTTTTGCACCTGGCTCTATTATTCCTTTTTACACTGTATAAAAACTGAGAAATGATATATGAGGATCTTTCAACAGCTATCTTTTGACTGAATGGTGCTGTTAAGTCTTGACTGTGGAGATAATTATATTCAAGATGTTAAGTTGAATAGTTTTTAATTCAAAAGAAGCTGTCATAATGAACTGCCAGGTTTGGTTGGCATTTCTCCTGAGAAGCTCAGAGGAGCAGCCATTATTTCCTACCGTCATTAAAATCTTAATTTTAAAACTAAGTGAAACCATCAGGAGATGCATGCTTAATGCTGCACAAAGCCTATCACGATCATTATAAAGAGTGCTATGAAGCTATGAGTCAGCCATATCAGCTTTTGCCTTGGGCAGTACAGCGACTTCAGCTGTATTAGAGGTTTGTCAAATTATCTGAAGCGTCACAACTGATTGATGGAGCTCATTAATAGATTTGGGGGTCGGGGTTTGTTTGTTATACTTATCCTGCTCCAGGTGTGCTTGTTTGTATATTTATGAATGTATGTATATATATTTTAAATATACTGTGTGTGTGTGTGTGTGTGTGTGTGTGTGTGTGTGTGTGTGTGTGTGTGTGCGTGCGTGCGTGCGTGTGTGTGTTTAATGCCAGTTTGGATGTAATAATCTGATATTTAGTTCTCAGTTAGGCCATAACAAGAGTAGCTTTGTATTTATTCTTTTTACACTGTAAACACTGATGCATCTATGTTACCAACTTAGTACTAAACCAGCCCAGCTTTCAGAGTAAGAAGCAGTCTTTTAAACCTCCATTTACACTACACTTGCTTGTAACTGTCTATAGTACAGTTTATTTCTTTTCTTTTAAGTGTTAAGTGTCAGATTAAGTGATATTCACACCAGTAATGTGGCATCTAAGAAGAGTTTGATGTTCTCACTAGAAATCACATGTGGTCAAAGTAGCTGGTGCACTGTTGGAATCTCAAATACTTTTCTGTGAACAGAAGTGAGCTAGAAATTGATTTTAATAGACACCTAGTGAACAAACTTGCTGGGAAGAAAGCTGATATGAAACCACTCTTCCTCTCTGTTGTTTGTCAGAGGTCTATCTGCTCAGCCTTCCTGAAGACCAGAAGCTGAGCATCACCACTGTAACAGTGGGTCAGAGCGCCGTGCTAACGTGTGCCATCACAGGAGACCAGAGACCACCAATCATCTGGAGACGCAACAACCATGCTCTCAACATGCTGGAGCTGGAGGACATTAACGTAAGTAATGCACCTCTTTCACTTTATTCTGTCCCTATCACACTCGGATGAGTGTTTGTATATACAAGGCAACTGAAAAGAATTTAAATCAGTGACCTTTTAACTGTTGAAACCAAGTGGCGACACTTTCAATCCAATCAATTGACACACATGTGCAAAAGCACGTTCAGCAGCAGCCTTGTTTTGAAATGATATGACATGGTGTGGGATCAATCAATGTTTAATCTAATACACTTCATCTCTTAATGTGCTTTCCACCCGATTTAGCTTTTGGAGTGAAATATCCAACAAAGATATCAAGGCCAGGTGGGATTTCCAAAAGAAACCCATACATAAGACAATAAGAGCTCAAATGAAAGTCTCCAAAGTCTCTGAGTTCCACGCTCCAGCTATAATATATATTCATTACAGTAACCTCAACCAACCCAGGCTGATGGAATCTGGCCCCGTGATACCAAATTGAGATATGAGTGATGTTTTAAATTTTCATGCTGTAACGCAACATCACTCAACACGGCCACAACTCAATAGAAAACACATTAGTGTAAATGAGGATTGAGAGAGAAGAGACTCAAGAGAAACTAAATGGGTTTGGCAGTCTTGTATGATGCTTGATTGAGCCAATATGAAATGAAGTAATTTAAGAGGAAAAGAACGGTTAACAAAAACAATTAAACATAAGTACTTGAATGAAAGCAGCATAGAAAATATTGGATGTCTCTCTGGGGATATGGTGCAGGGGAATAAACTGAGACTGTCTAACATGAATGAATACAATTTCATTAAAGTGATATATATGTATATAAGTTGGTGAGTTTGCTGAAATGTTGTAATTCTTAAAACTGCTGTTTATCTTAACAATGTATTATTTCCATTGTCCTTGACTTTTATTTTATTCAATTTTCTATTTTTATTATCACTATTTTTGTATTATTTATTTGTGGCATATAATGTGAAGCTGTTCATTTTTCTTTACGTTACAGTATACTTTTATTCCTACTGAGAGTGTGTAAATATGACCAGTCAAAAGCTTGGCTCACTGGGATATTCATCAGTTGAGTCAACACTGGCCTCTGTGTCATCCTTAATACATTAAATGTTTATGAGGTCTTTAAATGAGGGAGGAGTCTGTGGCTGCCAAGATCCATCTTTAGAACCTACACCCTACACTCCCTACCACAATATCAGCCAGACGGGACATGCACACTCACAAAAGATAGCATCTACATGAATAATCTAAAGATTCAGAGGAAAGAGGTTTAAATGTCAGCAGCTCTACTAGCCACAGACAATCCTTTAGGACAGCAGAGTTGCCTGGCCTAAACCAGAAAAACATTCATGTACCTTTGAGCTCTCCTTAATTCCCAGAACACTTAATGTCATCATCTATGACATGTCAAGCCATGTTGCATGCTCATTTTATTTTTTTAATTTAGTTTAGTTTAGTTTACTATTTACCAATGTATAGTTGGGGTAGTAATGTTAAGCTCAGTGAATTTCATTTTTATTATATATATATAATAATTATATGTAATTATTTATTCTTTATTTCTGCTTGTCTTTCCTTCTTGTGTCTACTTTTCAGTCTGCTGTCAGAGACAGCCTCATAAATCTATGTAATTTTGTTCAATTTAGTGAATCCCATCGACAGGAAGCATCTTTCGCACATTAATGTGCTTAAAATGAGGGAGCTTGCTGAGCATTGCATCATGGGATGCAACTGAGACCACCGCACAGCCATTATTATGAACTGTTCCCTGAATACATAAAACAAAAGAAGAGGATTTAGAGACTAAAGTAGAAACTGTGGGTAAAACTTTATTAAGGATCAGCAGGAAGAATCGTTTGAGCTAGCATATGGTTTTACAGTGTAATCTTCCAGATTGTATATTTCATTTTTTAACATAAAAAAGATGAATGATAAAATAAAATAAAAACTAGAAGTCTGATCTTTAGAAATGGACAATTGTTTCATGTACAGCAGAAATCTTTGCATGTTGAGATTTTCACTTTTGCACTTAGAATTATATTTTTCACTGAAATGTTGTTGTTTGGATTGATTTCCTTTCTGCAGATCCCCTCTCAGGTAGGTTCATGTTTTTGGGTCTGCATGCCTTTAAGCTGCTACAGTCAGAAAACCCTGAGGTTAATCAGTTCTAACACCACAATTAACCCTCGGTGACTCACAAATCTGAAGACCAGGTTAAGGTGCCTGCACTGTTGAGCTGGTTCTGAGTCAAGGGAAATGGTGGAGCTGGTGGTTTGCACTCTTCAGCGGTTCTTCAAGACATTCTATTTCTCTGTTCATTTACCCTGAGGGTTATGATGCCATATCATGGCCTTATATTTTACAGTGGTTTAACATTTATCATATATGCCTTATATAATAAACTGTGTAAACCAATGTTTTAGTTTTGTTTTAGGGAATTACTAGATTTAAACTAAATACAGTTTTATTAGGTTATAAATTATCATAATTATAATATAGAAATGGCAACATTTAACTGAATATAAAGCTGTAAAATCATGTAAAATGTCACACAGGGAATCAAATTCATCTTTTTTTTCTTTTTCTTTTTCTTTTATCAATTCAAATTAGTCTGTTACTGAATTAACTGGTTGGCATAAATGAAACACACTTCCTAACAGAACTTGAGATAGAGTTATTTTGGAGAGTCCTTTTGGTAAAGTATGCATACCCGTAATTCCTCAAATAAAAGCAGGTGCCTTTATTTACCTGAACTGCAGAAGGTAACAGGCTTTTATTTGAAGCAGGCTTTTATTAGAGGCAGGCCTTTATTTCTAATTCCATCTGTTTGATAAGTAATTGTTTTAAATAACCCGTTTTAAATTAAAAGCGATAGTTTTCCAGTGGACAGAGATCATAACATTAGCACAGAATCAGTTCAAAATCAATCACCAAAATAACCAGTTCGGCTCAGACGCGCTCTGTGTCAGTGTGCGTCACGCTGAATCACGCATGCGCAGTATCATCAGTATCAATCGGACTCGTCCGACAGAAACTGTTCTCGGTTCAGTGTACTGGGGATTCGAAAACCAATGCACCCGGTTCTTGACTCGAGAACGAGAAACGCTCCGGCAGTGTGCGTGTACATTCGTTATCTGGCTCTGATGAGTTATCTTTCCCCCGGCCTTTATTTAAGACCGGCTTTTATTTGTCTGTGTTGACCACGCCCTCGGCCACTATAAGAGGCCCGGCGTTTATTTGACTACCGGTTATTATTTGAGGAATTACGGTAATATAATGTCACATTAAAACCAGTAATGTGCCATTATTCTACACTGGCACTCATTAGAAAACTGAGTTATTGTCATGCTACCAAAAAAATTTTATTTAGTAGCATCACTACTTTATGTGAGTGTGAGTGTCGTACTGCATCTATCTGGCTTTATCTAGATTCTGCTGCCTTATTAAATCAAAATGAACATATTTAATCAGAATCGTCCTTGAAGGAATACTTGTGCATTCCTGGGCATCAGGATGTCAGGAAGGGCCAGTTGACCTTCTAAAAAACAATAGTGTTTGAATTCATTAGCTTTGTGGGGTTTTGTTTGGACACTGATGATGTTTCTCTTCAGCCTTTGTTGTCTCTGATACTGCATGTTGCTCTATGCAGTGATTTTTCTGTTTTCTATTCTTATCATTAGACCTTTAAATGACTGGTGGAATCTGATTTTATTTCATATTCAGAGGCTCCTCTGTTTTGCCTTTTTATAAAATGCTCTTTTTCTTTACTGCTGTTTTCACTTATTAAGAGCACATTGTGAGGAAAGGGGCTTGATCATTTGCATGATAAAGCCTGTGGCCTGTTGTGAGCAGAGTTTCAAATCCTTATCGTGCATAATAACACAAAGCCAAAGTAGCATTCTTCATTGATTGTGCTGTTAGAAATATGTGGCTATGTAGAAACATCATTGTCTATTTAATTCTTAATCTGGCACAATAATGTAATGTCTTTGAATCATATTATTTTTCTGACTTTTCTTAGCAACTAATAAATCGGTTTTAGCAGCCCAAATTATGTGCATATTTTCTGTATATTTTCTGTACGTAATTCTTTTATCAGTTGCAAGACCTAATTTCCATTTCAAGTTACATGTTCTCTAACTTCTGCATAAACTGGGCCTCAATTTTCTCTTGCTCCCATTTTAAAGAGAGAGTTCATCAAAAAAAGAGAGAGAGAAAATTACATCCTTTATTCACTCTCATGTTGTTTAAAATCTTATGAATTGTTTCATCTGCAGAACACAAAGATTTCTTTTTTTTCTATACAATGAAAGTCAGTTTCATTGTTTAGACAAAAGCAGTTCTTCATTTTTGGCTGGACTGTACCTTTAAATGTGGTGTTTTTCTCAAAAATAGTGTGTGGAGAATAAATGGTGTGTGTAGAGCTTTCAATGACGGCCTGCAGCAGAACTAATGCAAATGTCCACTGCAATCTGCTCCTATTGATTACCCTTTTTTTAACTGTCCTCGTTATCCTTTTCATTCTTTCTCAGTCCTTTTGTGTTTTCTTTTCACTTTGTCACAGAGTTTCACTGCAAGCTGCTCTCTTTTCTCTCTGCAGTCCAGTACCGGAATGCTTGATTGCACTTCTGCATTTTTATTTGCAGATTTATGCATTCAAACTAATGTTGATTATAGGACTACACTCTGACATTTCCAGCTCTGGGCTGCTGTTTGCACTTGTGTGTCGTAATCTTTCACTCTGAAAGGTCACCGTGATGGTAGTTTTGTGTATTTTCAACAGGATTTCGGAGATGATGGATCACTGTACATTACCAAGGTGACCACTACGCACATGGGCAACTACACCTGCCATGCAGACGGCTATGAGCAGCTTTTCCAAACACACACCCTGCAGGTTAATGGTATGTAATGTACAACACATCCACTTGCAAAATAGACCAGTCACAATCAAGTTTTCCAGAGAACCGTATAGTAATAATCCATTAGAAACAATGAATGGAATCTAAAATGAAACATGCACTGTACTGCTCACTCAATATTTATGTTTACTGCCAGCACAGTGATAGTGAGTTTAAATACAACTTGACAGCATAATAATAATAATTTAATATATATATTTTTAATTACTATAAGGATTGATGCACATAATTTTCATTCCAGCGATGGCGTTACTTTCTTCTGAAGTGCAAAGGGTATTTTAGCATCTTCTAGGTCCTCTGTGATCAAAATACAAGTTTTTCCACATTCCTTGAACTCTTACTACCTTTTCCCTTGCCATTTCTCACTGACACATGAAACACAGAGCAATCAAATGGCCCTAAATGATAACATCACATTTTAATTGGATAAAAAACAATTGAACTTGCCTTTGGAGTTGTTGCCTAGCAGTTAATCATGGTCAGAGCTGAGAGGAAATGGGAAATTAATAAGGAGATGACACATGTTCCCTTTCTGTGTCTTAAGCCACAAGGGTACTATTGCTCCCCTTTACTTAATTATGCTTCCTGATGACCAAGAACATTGGAATATTTTTAGTTCTTTTTTTCCCTCAGTCCTTCGTCAGTGTGCTGTTGTTTTTGTGTGTGTGTGTGTGTGTGTGTTTTTCTCTATTATTGCATTTGTGCTAAAGTATTTACATTTCTCTAAAGCAGACAAACAATTTTTAATTATATTTCTTGCACGGCAGATGGAAATGACCGCCAACCTTTTGGCTTTCAATTTAATTTCAATTTTCAAAGTTGTCCTTAGCGCCTTTTTATTTATAATAATGACAATATAATGATGTTTCTTTGTTTTCCAGGCAGGGTTTTGCTTGATTGCTAGCTGAGGTGAATAATACAGATAAAAAAAATTAAAAAACATTACTAAACCTCTCTGTTATGTGTGTGTGTGTGTGTGTGTGTGTGTGTGTGTGTGTGTGTGTGTGTGTGTGTGTGTGTGTGTGCGTGTGCGTGTGTGTCTCTGTTATGTGTGTGTGTGTGTGTGTGTGTGTGTGTGTGTGTGTGTGTGTGTGTGTGTGTGTGTGTGTGTGTGTGTGTGTGTGTGTGTGTGTGTGTGTGTTTATATATATTTACATATTTGTGGGTGTCATTTTCAGTTATTTTGAAAAAAAACGCTGAAGAGCACAAAGATTTATGAGCGCCATGTTAGCTGGGAAAATGAAAGGGGTCTGACAATTTCACAGAGACCTTCTGAGTCTCAGAGATAGTGAAATGGAGAGGAAACTCTAATTGAGAACACTAAAAGCTCATCAGCACTGACGAACATATAAAAGCAGCAGAATAAAACACACTTCACAGTGCTGCATGTAATGGACACATCAGCGCACCAAGAGAGACAAAGACAAACATAAACTAATAAATCTAGCTCTCAATTTCACGGAGGAAAAAATACACACAGAGTATTTATCTGGTCCAGTGATGGCGGACTTACACGCTGCTGAGCCAAAACACTTGCTTATTCTCACAGAAAATCAACACTGAGGAAAACAAAGAAAAGGAGGGCAGATGAATAAAAGGAGGGAGATTGGAGGAGAAGAGGGCCCATGAGAGTTTAGTGATAGAGCTGTCAGCTTTGATGCGTTTCACACAGGGGACAATCTCAAGTCGATCCCCAGGTAATAAAACACACACAAAGATACAGGTACAGCTACACACAAAGAAAGAAAAGTCATTCCGAAAGGATTTTTTATATATATAATTTCTAGGTTGAGCTTAGTAAAGAATAAGAAAGAGAGAGCACTTTTTGTCTTTTAGCATAGGTCTCTTTATCTTTTTTTTTTTTAAATGAAAGGATAATTAACCAAGAAATGGAAGGTCTTTCGTTATTTACACTATTATTTACATAATTAATGTATTTTTTCACAAAATAAGTTTATTTGAAGATTATCCTGGCTAATGAAAGTGGAAAGAAACCAGATCTGTCAAGCTGCAAAAAATGGTGCAGAAAAACAAGTCCACATGGACGTAGCCAAGGTTTGAAAATTAGTGAGGTCTGGGGTGGGGTTAAGAATTGTGCTATAATAACCCCTACTAATACAACTCATTTTATACACTAAACACTTAGATGTTTGTGAAAGATGTTTTGTCTGGATTGGAGGGAATATTGTACAACAATTATACCATATTTCATCAAAACTGTTTATACTTTACTATAGGTTAGGGGTGGATAATTTTATCAGTTGTTTATTATTAATGCAACAATACATATTCATGTTATAGTTTTCATTAATTGCCATTGCTATATAGATAATAACGTTGTTTTGTGCTCTTATGAATGTTTTTAGCTTGACTTTGTGAAAATGTAAATTACTATTCTGAAAGAAATAACAGACTTCTTCATGGCTAGTTTTTGCATATTTCATAGCCTACTTGTGTTAAATGCTGTTAACGTATGTTAAGGAGCCCCCCACATGGCATGCAGGAAAAAATAGTAGGCTAAATCGTGTGCACAATTTACTAATTTATTCCCTCAATCTACTGAAACGTGCACACGATTACTATTGTATTCCCTCGAATTTACTATTTTGTTCACTCAATTTCGAGGGAACGCAATAGTAATCGTGTGCATGTTTTAGTACATTGAGGGAACAAATTACTAAATCGTGCACACAATTTATTTCTTTTTTCTTGTATGTCATGTGGGGGGCTCCGTACGTATGTTAACGTTTCCAACAGATAAAATCATGTTGTTGTTATTTATTTATTTATTTTTACGTTAGCCTTACCGAATGTGGTATCTTGTCAGGAATAACCTGTCAGGTAGCTTTTTAAATTACTGTCAGTTTAAGTGCTGGCGATCAGTGTTGCCATATATTGCCATGAAAACAAATAAAAACTGTTAAATAAATCATTTAAAAAATTTTTTTGAATAATTACCTAAATTCCGGTTTATTCCTCACAAACACATTTTTTTTATCTTAAGAACACTTTTAAATGCTCTTTCTTTCTCATACTCAGTATCACAGATATGCTGATATGCTTTCCTACATTTCCTTCATGAATGGCATTTTCAACGGTATACTGTTTATCATAATCTGTTCATTGCTAATGAGCTGATCTTGGAACACCACAAGGGCCTGACCTCGCGATTTTTACACTAAATGATTTCTGTGTTTCAATCGTGAGTTCATCTCCACAGTAAATAGGCTGAGTCCAAGGGAGCTTAAGATTCAGATTCCAGTCCTTTTGCCTTGAAGCAAATCTTTTCATTAAATCAACCTCCTTACGTGCTACAAAATGGTGCCCCCGCCTTCGCTGCCTAAACATTTCCTCTCATTTCTCACATTTCCTCTCACATAGAGTTCTAAATAAAGTGAACTGGTTAAACAAAGATGTTTGGTATTATTATCATCACCATCGTCATGCTTGGCTTGCATTTTATTATTTTTCTAAGATATTTGTTTATTTAATAATTAATGAAGGTTTGTCTTCTCAAGCTCATTAAGTTGCTGTGATGATTTGGTGGCATCTGCAGGATATTTACAAAAAAATAATAATCTTGTAGACATAAGGGAAAATATAAACATCATTCTAACCATTCAGGGTGTTGTTTATTTGTTCATTCAATCACTTTGCTTACACTTTTGTCCTTTCTTCTGTTTTTTCACAGGGCCCCCTGTTATCCGGGTGTACCCTGAGAGCCAGGCACGTGAGCCGGGGGTCACAGCCAGTCTGCGGTGCTACGCTGAGGGCATCCCTGACCCACAACTCTCATGGCTGAAGAACGGCATGGACATCACCACGAAACTCTCCAAACAACTCACACTTCAGGGTACAGACTAATAACCACTGGACATTTCTTCTTATGACTGAAACAGTAATGCTGCTAATGGCACAGAAATGACACACTTTCACATGGAAGACTATATATGACAATTATGTGTGGGAATTATAAAGAATTAAATCATTTTGATTCTGGTTCCTAATGGTCCTATTCAAGATTATTTTAGTTTATTTAAGGAATAAATATTTGGGAAGAAAATGCAATTCCACTGCCAAGTGTTTTACAGACATTTTAATGAATTTTCAGTCTTTTTAGAAATAAAGTATACACTACTGTTCAAACATCTGGGGTTAGTAAGTCAGAAAGGACTCATAAGATTGATCGAAAGTTATAGTAGACAAAAATTATTTATATTTCATTCAAATGTAAAAAAAAAATATATATATATTTCAGTCAAATGTAAAAAAAAAAAAAAAAAAAACTTCCTGTTCAATAAAAAATATCATGTTTGCACAAAAATATTAAGCAATAAAACTGTTTTCAACATTTATAATAATAATTGTTTTTTACTGCATTTTTGATCAAGTAAATGCAGCCTTGATTACCAAAAGATAATTATTAGAGATTTTATGTTATTATATTGTGTTGCATTACATATTATAATATTAGATATTTTTTCAAAAACATTTAAAGATCTTACTGAAAAATCCCAAACTTTTTAAAATGTGGTAGCATTTTATTGTGCGTTTGAATAAAATGCTACGGACAAATGCATAATGTTGTCTTACGAACATCCAGTCTCACAGTTAGTTGTAAGCTGTAACCATTTAAATCACTAAAAAGAACCGACTCATAAGAGTCATTTATTCTGTAAACCGACTTTTCTGGTCTGTTTGTAGATTCGGTAGCGGTTGATGAGGCACCAATAAGTACTGAAGGAAATTTTAGGGTTCGGGTATTTTAGTATAGTATTCTGTCTACATCGGTGGAAGAATGCATGTACGAAAACCGTAAATGGAACATTGTAAAAATATAACTAGCTCTGAATTAGAATTAAGAGAATTCCCAAGTCTAATGACAGTACAGTTGTCTGTTCTAAACAAAAGCCTTTATACTAGCTGATTTTTGACTGAATAAAAATGTACCCATATCTTTACAAAAGCAGATGTTGATCTTGTCATTCTGAAGAAGCTTTATATAGCCGTGTTGCCTGCTGGTTGCACTGTAGCAGTGATTGACGTGTTTTCATGATCTAGATCAAGATCTTT
Organism: Carassius carassius; assembly: GCF_963082965.1. Classification (NCBI taxonomy): domain Eukaryota; kingdom Metazoa; phylum Chordata; class Actinopteri; order Cypriniformes; family Cyprinidae; genus Carassius; species Carassius carassius. Next base: position 14,178,224 of record NC_081787.1, on the reverse strand, counting down.
ATTCAATCCCACATACCCCCCTGTGGGGCCTCTCATCAACAAACATTCCTCCAATGTCAGCTGTTCAGACTAAAGCTAACATGACAACTTGAGAACGCCATAAATGTTTCAGCCATTATCAAACACATTTTTTACTAATCCATTAAAGAACTTACATAAATAGAGCCGTTTCTGTCTCATGTGATTTAGAAGTTGGGGAAGAAAAGTTCACTTCAGTCTTTCCTTCAATCTTTTTTATTTTTTTCATTTTTCATTTCTAGCGAACGGGAGCGAGGTACACATCAGTAACGTCCACTTTGAGGACACCGGGGCCTATACCTGCATTGCCCGTAACGAGGCAGGAGTAGACGAGGACATCTCCTCTCTATTCGTGGAGGACTCTGCTCGGAAAACGTGTATGTATAAGTCATGAAGTGCAGCCCATCTGTCCTTATAATGGAACTTCACTTCCTGTTTCTTTGCATTATTCAGCAGACTGAACGTTAATAGTTTATAAACTTCAGATAACTTTAGATAATAATAGAAGGAGATGCAATAATGGAAGAAGAGTCCCAGAGGTCTGATATTTTTAATATGTGTCAGCAGTTTTATGGCACACTGTATTGAAATGTATAAAAAATGAGATTTGTTTTTCAACAACCAGTTGATGAAACCCTTAGCACAGTAGTTCTCAATTCCAGTTCATGAGCTGTGTTCTGATTGACATGGTCCCTACACAGTGTCCATAGCTTTCTACTCCCTGAGCATGGGAAATCTGTTAACTACACTTCAGAACATTTATTCATGGATTTGTGCTATGCCATGGCCTTCAACGGCTTCACAAACAGACAAAACGTCTTTAGTTTATGAATGTTTGACGTCACGGGCGGGGTGACGTAGCGACCAGGAAGCTATGAAGGCACCTGCCACCAAGCTGACTTCAGCTTCGAGTAGGGAAGCAAGCACCGGCAGGGGTGCCGGGAGTATAGCTCTGCGACGCAGTGTCTCGTTCCTTCGAGGAACTAGGGTTACATTCGTAACCTAGAGACGTTCCTCTTCAGGAACTCGAGCTGCGTCAAGCGCTTTCGGGAACGATGTGCCAACGCTGCCAGACTACCAATCCCCTGCCTAGTGTGTATCTGAAGAGCACAGCTAAGGCAAGAGGACAGAAGAGCCTGGAGCGGCTCGCATATCGAGATTGTAAAATCTGTCAAATGTAGAGGGCGTGGACCATCCCACAGCATTGCAGATGTCCAAGAGGGACACACCTGCTAGAAAGGCCTTAGAGGCAGCCATACCCCGAGTAGAGTGATCCTTGGCTCCCAAAGGAAGGGGAAGTCCAGAGGACTCATAGGAGACGTTGATAGCCTTGACTATCCAACGACTAAGGGTCTGCTTAGAGGCAGGGGATCCTTCTTAGGAGGACCGTAACATTTACATTTATTCATTTAGCTGACGCTTTTATCCAAAGCGACTTACAATTGCTATATATGTCAGAGGTCACACGCCTCTGGTGTCTCACAGTGGATTCGAACCCGGGTCTCCCACACCAAAGGCATGTGTCTTATCCACTGCCCCACCACCACCCAAACAAGCAATTGGTCAGATTTTCTCCACAGGGCAGCTCTGTGGACGTATGCGTCCAGTCCTCGAACTGGACACATACAATTTAGCTTCTCCTGGTCTGGCTCCCGAAAGGGAGGAGGGCAGAAGGCTTGCAGTACCATAGGTTGTGGCGTAACAGAGGGAACTTTAGGAACATAACCCGCTCGAGGGTATAAGAATTCTTTGGCCATACCAGGGGCAAAGTCTAAGTAGTTAGGGGCCACCGAGGGGGCCTGAAGATCTCCAACTCTCTTTAGAGAAGTAATAGCCAGTAACAGGGCAGTCTTAAGGGTCAGATGTCAATCTGAGACATCTTGGATTGGCTCAAATGGAGCTTTACAAAGAGCCTCTAACACCACAACCAAGTCCCACGGGGGAATACGGGACCGTACTGGAGCTCTCAGCCTCAGTGCAACGTGGAGGAAACGTGTAACTAGGGGGTGTCTACCCACTGACTGACCATTGAAAGGGACGTGGTAAGCAGCTATGGCCGCCACGTACACCTTTAAGGTGGAGTGAGTTAACCCCGCAGAGAGCCTAGCTTGTACAAACTCCAGAGCTGTACCAACTGGGCAGTTAAAAGGGTCAAGCTGGCGGTCTCTGCACCATGAGGAGAAGAGTTTCAACCTCAGGGCGTACAGTTTCCTCGTAGAGGGAGCTCTGGATTGGAGGGGGGGGGTCTCAACAACCTCGGTTGAGAGACCGGAAGCTATGAGGCCACACCCACAACTTCCACAACTCCGAGCGAGGGTGAATTATTTTGCCTGCACCTGAGAGAGTAGATCTGTCCTGATCGGAATCTCCCATGGAGAGCCGTCGAGGAGAGAGATCAGATCTGCAAAACATACTGGGCCCGGCCAGAACGGGGCTACTAATAGAAGATGGACCCCGTCCCGGCGTACTCTCACCAGAACTCCCGGGAGCAGAGCGATAGGGGGAAAGGCGTACAGACGAACCCTCAGGCTGGTCTGTACCATAGCGTCCAATCCCAGAGGAGCTGGGACAGTATGCATTCAATACATACTGTTGAATGCTCAATATTGGTGGGCTTTGCCCCCGAAAGCGAACCTCAGAAACTTCCTGTGTTGTGGAAGGATGGATATATGGAAGTATGCGTCTTTGAGATCTATTGTGACAAACCAGTCCTCGGATCTGATTTGAGCTACAACCTGTTTGACAGTAGGCATTTTGAACTTCAGTGACATTACTGAGAGGTTAGATGACCTAAGTCTAAGATCGGACGCAACCCCCCATCCTTCTTTGGAACTATGAAATACCGGCTGTAAAACCCGGACTCCCTGTCTAGAGGAGGAACCACCTCGATGGCCGCCTTCCTTAATAGGGTATTCACATCTTGTTCTATCACCAGAGCCTGCTGGGGGCCGACTGCTGTCGGTGTAACCCCATTGAATGTCGGCGGTGGATGGCCGACGATAACCTCTTTCTATTGTGTGCAGGACCCATTGAGATACATTTAGCAGTAGTTTCCATACTGCTAGCTAATGTACTAAGGGAATCAGTCTCTCGAGACTGACCTCTGGTGTAAGAGGCCCCCGAAGGGGCGGCGAGCGTCTCAGCTCCGCTACGCTCACGGGTGGAAATAACTGAGAGCAGTGCTCGCTGGAAGCCGCTGCGCCCTGAAACTCTGGCAGGGTTGGCAGACCCACCTCCTGAGGGCACTGAGGTGAGACGGGCACCATGTAATGAGGTGGGCACCGCCCAGTAGGGGCCGCCCTCTGTAGTCGTGACCGAAATGCGTCATGACTTCTTGGCCGTGGACCTCCCAGCCTGAAGTACGGAATAGGCTGGGAAGTCGCTGACCCAGAGCGTTGCTTCAGCCTCTGGTCCCGAAGCGGGGAACACGGGCGGCAACGCTCTGTTTGTACGCGGAGGGGGCTGCTCCCCCCAGCAGTCCCTCCACTACATCTAACTTCACGAGTTAAATAACTGTCATTATATTCCTCAGAATTTAATGCAATCAAACAATCAGACAAGTAAACACGGTCTGGATTGTGATACAATACACATTGAAGCGATATATTGAACTTCTCGAAGTTAGATAACGGTCATTAGATTCCTCAGAATTTAAAGCAATCCAACAATCAGACAAGTAAACACAGTCTAGATTGTGATAAAGTACACATTGAAGTGATATATTGACTTCTCAAAGTCATTATATTCCTCAGAATTTAAAGCAATCAAACAATCAGACGAGTAAACACAGTCTGGATTGTGAACTATACACATTGAAGTGATATATAAACTTCTCAAAGTCATTAAATTTCTCAGAATTTAATGTAGTCAAACAATCAGACAAGTAAACACGGTCTAGATTGTGATAAAGTGCACACTGAAGTGATAGAACTAACTCCTCCTTATTAAATGTAGTTTAAACAGCCAGACAAGCGGTCGGGTATGGAAAAATTCACATCAAAACTGAAAATGATGTAATAAACGCGTTGCCTCGACAGCGCGCGAATAGCTTAGTCACACAAACAATATTAATCCCCTCGGAGATTAAATAGCTGCTCATTAACGCTGCCCGTATAATGTTAGGCATAACACTGTTTGTTGTTTACTGGTGCTTATGCAACTTTATGTTTGTGCAACTACAAGCTCGCCGACGCCCTCCATGTCAATCTCCTCAGAGAAAGAAAGGCAGAGCGTCAAACCCGATGCCCGGGGGGGAAGAACCAAAGCTCGGGCTTCCGAACCCAGGAATCGGGCAGATCTGATGGGTAAGGTAGGAGATAAGGACGTGTCCATTTCCATTCCCTCCATCAGATCGATCTGCGAACCCAACGAATGCCGGCGCCACTCCGCCTCGGCGAAAGCGGGACCGGTATCGCGAGGAACGCTGTCGAAGGCTCCCTCCTCGAAGAAATATCAAAAAATATATTTTTGAAAGAAGTATCTTACTTTTACCAGGACTGCATTTATTTGATTTTAAAAATACAGTAAAATCAGCAATATTGTGAAATATTATAACAATTTAAAATAATCGCTTTCTGTTCTAATATATTTTGCAGTGTCATTTATGAATGTCAGAGCTAAATTTTTTGCAGATATTATTTTAGTGATACATGATCCTTTAGAAGTCATTTTAATATAATGATTTTGTCCACATGAAACATTTCTTCTTATTATCAATGTTAAAAATGTTTGTGGAAATAGTGAGGTTTTTTTTTTTTGTATTGAACCCAGGAAGTTGTGCGCAGTTGTGGTTAGATTTTCTCTAATGGGTTTGCGGAGGTGTTGGGATATGTAGTCTACAGACTGAGTTTAGAGGTCTAGCTATTGTAGTCTAGTGAGATATGAAAGCAATGCACTGTGCACACAGAAGGCCAGAGTTTCCTCACAGGTCATACAACATGAGGCAGTACTGTCTATATGCATGCATAATAGATGACAGTATTTACACAGATTCACTATTACTCTGCCCACCGATCTGGAGTTCTTCCAGACCCGTTTGATTCTCTTTTCTGATAGGTGAACACCTCCGGCTGTCTGGATCAACACTCGCTGTAGACCAACTCACTCATGGTTTCTCCTCAAGCAGACTAATATGATCTCTGCCTGAATAGAGATGCACTGTTAGAGAATATTCTCATAGGCATCCCAAATCATTCGTGCTAGAATACATTTTCTGTTTGGACACAGACGTAACATCGTTGTTGGTTTTTAAAGGATCAATTGGCCAATACGTTGGTTGTTTTTCATGCTGTTACAGCAAATGGTGACAGCCCTTATCTTAAAAAGCATCATAAAAGTAGTCCAAATGGCTACTACACTATATTCCACTGATATATTTTTGGTCTCTGTTGATATTGAATGATAATCTTCTTCAACAGCAGAATTATTTTAGTGTTATTTATATAATGTTATAGTATTCTCTTTATATATATTCTTCACAATATATATTTTTATATATATTCAGTTAATTTTTATGTCGTTTTTGTATTTTTAGTACATGGACCCACTTTATATTAAGTGGCCTTAACTACTGTGTAGTTAAATTTTAATTATTAATTTGGTACAATGCACTTATTGTGTACATACATGTGTTTACATTGTACTTATATTTGAAAAATATCTGCACATAATTACATCTGTAATTCATTTCTGTAATTACATGTATAATTACACGTTGACCCATCCCTTACACCTTAACACACCCTTAAACTTACCCATACCACCAAATCTGTCCCTAACCTTACCTGTTTCCCACCTCAATAGCAGCAAAAAAAAAGTTGCAATACAATATGAACACAATAAGTACGTACATTGTATTTATTTTTTTATGTAAGTACATAGTAGTTAAGGCCACTTAATATAAAGTAGGACCCATTAACTTATTTCAGTTAGTTGCCAAGGCAACAGGCAACTTAAGACTTTCATCTAATATTTATATTTTATTTTATATTTTATGATCACATATATTATGAACTGTCTAGAGTTTTCTTTAGAAGATCTAGGGCATCAACATTTTCAATGTTTTTCACACAAAGCTATTGAATAGCTTGCACAAGTAAAATGGACCACTTTTATGATACATTAATGGTGCTTTTGCACCATTATTCATTGAATTATTAATTTCAAAGTGAATTACTTATAATCTTTAATCTAGCACAGAAGATAGGAAGTCATACAGGTTTTTATCAACATGAAGGTGAGCAAACAACTGTTCTTTTTAATACATTAGTGTGTGTCACAAGTAACTCTGATTTGTTGGATTTGGTTGGATTTGATAGTATGTATATTGCTTTCAGTGTGCATGAGGGTAACAATCCTGCACTGTCAGCTGGGATTTCCTCTTTCATTATTCCTGCAACAGCAGGTCTTAACCCATAAGCCTGGGATGATACATGGCTCCCTGCTTCCACAGAGCGCACCAGCCTGGCAAATACATTTCCAGCTTGTGCCCAAGCACTACATTTAAAATGTTTCTATTCATTGATATCAGTGGGCTTTTAGCATGCTGCTTCAGCTTGGTGTAATGAATGTGTCTTTGTTGCTGAGTAACTTATGAATGGGAGAATATTGGTTTTTATACAGTACAGCGCATGCCTGAAATTTCACTGACGTTTGGTTACAGAAGACGAACCCTGATACAGAACAGTAAAAGCTAGGACTCATAGCACAAAGTTGTGTGTTAGTTGTTGAGTGTACAGTGAGGATTACAGCCTCTGAAAGGTTGTAAGGGTGTGTGATAAAAGTAATCGTACATCTAAAGGGCAAAACAAGGTGAAGTTGGTGGTCAGCCATGAGCAATTGGGGTCAGTGCCGTTCTACAGGTCAGTGGGGAAAAACACACAGGGGAGATAATGATCTTGGTCCTCTCTTTCACTCTCCTCAAGATTTAAAGGTCAGACAGTGTCCCTCAGCCCAGCCTCTGTGTTTTACAGATCATGAAATTGGATGTCCACCAAAAAAGTCAAATCTTAAGGGCCACTAAGTAAAAGTCCTGCAATGATAGACCACTCTTCTGATTTTGTTTCTAATGGTATTAAAGTTGAACTGTGTATTTTTTTCACTGTTAAAATGCTTTCCCAGTTTAATGTGTAGAAACAATTACACACTAAGTCTTATAGTTGCCGTTTTCAAATATTGCTCTGTTTAATCAGCCCAACATGTTGACCTCTGGCTTAACCAATAGGGTTCAGGAAGTAAAAAATCTCCATACGTTTTTATACACTACAATTTAAAAGTTTGGGATCAGTAAGAAATATTTACATCACTTATAATCACCAAGAATGTTTATCAAAAAACAGTTAACCAGATTAACAGGATAGGATAAATAGTATTATTTTACTATTTATTACTGTAGTCAGAAATTTGTTGTGAAAACAATGCATGCAAATGTGCAATGAACTGCAGAATGATGCTAAATCACAGTAATTTACTCCTCTTGTTTCACTGTGAATTCACATTATAAATTGATCTTTCACTGTGCGACTTTGATAAATTTAGTTCTCTTGAATAAGCATGTTTGGCTCTTGATAAAAATACTAGAGGATATAGCGCTGAAATATGTTTACCATAAACATTCCTGAGAGTTTATGTTATCCGCTCCGCTGTTTTGACGCACTGCTCAAAATGGTGCTGTGTTACGGCTCGCAGTCCGAGTGGATGCCAGGGTGTGTATGCTGTTCACCTTTTCAATATCAGTTATACAAATATTTAAGGATAAAAATCTTGAGTTGCTTTTAAAATAGTCACGAGTCCTTTTCCTCTAGTAGAGTCAAGTCTGAAATCATTTCAGGTCGAGTCTGAGTCAAGTTTGAAGTCTATAAAAATGAGTCTCTTGGTGGGAGGAGGATTAAAACAGATGAGTGATTTGAGGCTGAGGTGATGCAAAGCACTCAGGTGTGCTTTTGTTCATCATGTAAGAAGAAGAGAGACAATATGTTGTTACGGTCTGGTCAAGGGGAAAAATATACTGGCCAAGTATTTAAGGCTGTCAGATAAACACCACCTGCTGCAAACATACAAACAATAGTAGTGCAGCTGTGTGCTTGTTTAATTATAGGATTCCATGTACCCACAATTTCACATTCAAACACACATCTCTCATATGTTAGCAAGAGCCTCACCAAAAGCTAAATGGGATGGTTAAAATGTACAATTATCTGGTAAGGTTTTTTTTTATCAAGCTGTCTAGGCTTTACTGTAGGGGACTTGTCAGAATTATTATTTCACACAGTGTAATTTTGTGTTATGCTCTGTCACAGACTAGGCCCATCAGAACAATGCCTCCTTTGCCATTGCATGCTGGGATATGCCAGTGATCATATATACAGTAAAGACAATATAAAGACAGCCAGATGTGTAATAACTCGTGGAGGGAAAATATCTGTGTTTGAAAACTTCTCTGAACAATTAATTCACACAGCTGGTTTCACTAAATTGCTCCTTTTTTCTTTAAAAGTTAAGCTCTTTTAAAAGTTCAAATAGCATATATATCATAAAGGACCACTTTTCAAAAAATAGACTCTGTGGGTGTTTTTTTTTTTTTTAGTGGTCACATGGAATGCATGTTGCACAGGTGAAAGTTAGTAACATGGATTTGGAGCTACTTGAGAGTGAGTGAATGAGAGAACTGTCATTATTGCCTGAAGAATTACTATTTATTAACTAAAACTCATGTTTATACTTATAGCCCATAGTTGCAACATACCACCAAGTGACTGAAGTTGGCATCAAATTTTTTTTTTCCTTCTTAATTTATGTTAGTACTCATGTGCATGATTGGTATTTTATGTACATTGAAGACTGGAGACATATATATATGGAGAATGGAGTCTCATTTATATATTTGTTGTTTTTAATAAACACAGCATTGGTGAGCATAAATGCTGACTTCAAATTGTTCAGCTAAAAATTGAGTGCTTTTTCTTATTAGTTTATTAGTATAATGACCTACCTGAACACATCCTGTGTGTGTGCAGAAATATGTTTAAAGGCCAGTTTTCCTGGATAGTTGAACCTTACACTCTGTATCACTGCTCTAAGGCAGAAATTAGTGGCTATTTTCTTTTCCTTCTTTCATCAAATGCATTTTCTGGAGTCTATTTCAGCATCAGCCCTTCTCTGAGGTGTTGCCCTATACCTGAGGGCATTAACCTCAATATCCAAAAGACTGTAAGTGCTTGTATTAAAGTTTAAAGAAAGCAATACCAGCAAAATAAGGTAGTTCACTCTTCTGTAAGGTAGCACGACCTTCAAAACCTACTGAATGCACAGGATTGTTTTCTTATATATGCTACACACCACATGTAGAAAGTGGGAAAGGTTGCTATAACAAATCCTTAAGTCGTATAGCATATTCACTTATAGTGTCTTCATAATAGTCATCATAATTATATCATGTTTGCTCTTTTAATTATGCTGGAATTTGCTCAACGGAGCATTAGCGTGATAGATGCATAGTTGCATTCTCAACTCATGAATACTTTGATAGGTCCATGAATGATTCAGAGAGGCAAAGCAGAAACGCAGACCCCAGGCATTTGTCTTGATTAGTTTTCTGTTGTGTTGGAGACCTAATTAGAGTCTAACACTGGCCTTCACCTGTTACGCCATCACAGTCGACTCGTACCACTGCTTTATCTCCCACCAGCAGCTTGAAATGTGACTCTGCTTTCGGGGACATAGCGTTTCGGTCAGAGTTCATTTCAGGTAAGGTTTGTGGTTTTTCCCAGCAGCCGTGTTCCACTAACCTGAACCATTTTGATGGATGGAAGAGCTAAATTATGCAATGCATGATTGCTTTTTTTTCTTTGCTTTTTTTCAGCTTTTATTTATTTATTTATTTATTCATTCATTCATTTTTTTATTTAATTTATAGCTTTAATTGTATTTAAAAAATAATATATATATATATATATATATATATATATATATATATATATATATATTTTATTATTATTATTATTATTTTTTTTTTCAACTTTAAATTGTTTAACTTAAAAAAAGAATAGCTATCTTGCCACTGTCTTTTTTTTTTTTACATTTTACATTTTACATTTTAAATCTTCTTCAAAAAGATTTTTTATGTTTGAAGTGATTTAAAAATGTTTTACAGATTTAAGAAGAAAAATATTTTTGTATCAACACACAAAAAATTATGATATTGATGGCATGCTTAGTCTACGTGTAAGATAAATGGTGTTCCCTTAACATGAAAACTGTATAAACATCAAATATTAATTTACTTTACCCAAAACAAACAGAGGAAACTTTGGCTCCTTATTTCACCAGTGTCCTTGTGCCATTGAAAGCAACCTCTTGTTTGTATGACTCTTTATTTCCCCTGCCTGGTGATGAATTGTGTCAGTACTCTGTGTTATTGGAAAAGACTCGGTCTACACAGATCACATTTCTTCCAAACGACTCCCTTCTTCTTTCATACTGTAGTGGAACTCCATGTTTCCTGAGTCTTTTTTACATTCCTCATCAGTTGCTGATGCAATGGCAATATTTTTTACAAAAGTCTTTTAGATTGCGCCGATGCATTACCTCATAGAAAAAGAACTTGACTAAGGACTTTTTAAAGATTAACTCTAGCTCCGTTACTCTGCTCTCCTGTCTCCCGGATGAAGTGAGAGAGCAGAATGAAAATCACTTGGTGTAGATGTCACAAGGTGACGATCTTTAGGGGCGGAACCAAAATTCGGGAAGTTTGGTTCCGCCCGGAAGCGTTTCCGCCCGGACCGGAAAAACAGAACACCGGAACTTCCGGTAGCGCCGTAAGAAGGAAAATCAGGGAATTCGATGCACCTGTGCCTAGTTAGGGACAGCGGTTGGTGATTGGAGGATACGCTGGACAAGGCAGTACTTAAGGCCAAGTTATTTCCCAGTCTGGGAAGCTCTTTTTGGTGTGTGTGAAGCACTGGGTTGTGCCCGTCTTGGTACGCTGCTGGTAGCTGTCTAACTCTCTCTCTCCCTCAGGCTGGAATTGTATGATTGTGAAGACATCGCGAACCTTAAAGGTTGAGAAGTGAACAGATTATACGGCGAACTGAGACGACGTGAAAAAGGGGATTGGAAGTGGCATTGATGTGAGTACTAAGAGCCAGTCGAAAGTGCCCTGTATATTGACCTGGCGTTGTGTAGATCTCTCCAGGAGGAGGAGGGCGGCCCTACCCCTAATATAGTGTGGTGGGAGAGCCGAAGGAATACTTATTGAAGTAGTCGCAACGACGACATCACTAGCTAGGCCGCATATTCCATCGCCAGATCCGAACCAAGCGAAGTGAAGGAAGACGGGTGTCCTTTTCGTACACTGAGTGTGGTGGGTGAGTCTTCGTGCTGTGAAAACCTATAATTTTGACGTGGTGTTGTATATTGCTGTGGGCTGCTGTGTATTGCCGTGTGTCCTGTCAGATAAACCCCCGCCTTCACGCACTTCGGCGTGGGAGGACAAGGAGATTGCTGGCCCTAGCCTAGTTCAGTACAGTATATGTTGTGAGCGTGCTTCAGATCTCCGGAGATAGCACGGTACGCTGTGTCCAGCCCAGAGGTGAAAGCCATCCAAAGCAGAGTAACTGTGTTTTGTGTCCAAGTTGATACCTGTGGAGAGGAAAGGAAAGAGAGTGAGTAACACAAGGAGAAACAGAGGAAACCTGTACTTACTGTACGCTGTGTTCAGCCCAGAGGTGAGAGCCATTCAAAGCAAACTAACGGTGCTATTGTGCCCAAGTTGATATCTGTGGAGAGAAAAGGAGAGAGAGGTGAATAACACGAGGAGGAATAGAGCGAACCCTGTACTACAGTACGCTGTGTCCAGCCCAGAGGTGAGAGCCATTCAAAGCAAACTAACTGTGCTATTGTGCCCAAGTTGATACCTGTGGAGAGAAGAGGAGAGAGAGAGTGAATAACACGAGGAGGAATAGAGCGAACCCTGTACTCACAGTACGCTGTGTCCAGCCCAGAGGTGAGAGCCATTCAAAGCAAACTAACTGTGCTATTGTGCCCAAGTTGATACCTGTGGAGAGAAAAGGAGAGAGAGAGTGAATAACACGAGGAGGAATAGAGCGAACCCTGTACTTACAGTACGCTGTGTCCAGCCCAGAGGTGAGAGCCATTCAAAGCAGACTAACTGTGCTATTGTGCCCAAGTTGATACCTGTGGAGAGAAAAGGAGAGAGAGTGAATAACACGAGGAGGAATAGAGCGAACCCTGTACTTACAGTACGCTGTGTCCAGCCCAGAGGTGAGAGCCATTCAAAGCAAACTAACTGTGCTATTGTGCCCAAGTTGATACCTGTGGAGAGGAAAGGAGAGAGAGAGTGAATAACACGAGGAGGAATAGAGCGAACCCTGTACTTACAGTACGCTGTGTCCAGCCCAGAGGTGAGAGCTATTCAAAGCAAACTAACTGTGCTATTGTGCCCAAGTTGATACCTGTGGAGAGAAAAGGAGAGAGAGTGGGTAACACGAGGAGAGACTGAGGGAACCTGTACTTACGCCGCTGCCTGTGGAGAAAGAGAAAGCGAGTGAGCACCCAAGGAACGAACTGTGTGAACCAGTACTTACTGTGAGCTGTAATCAGCGAAGAGCTGCCTGTGGAGAAAGAGAAAGCGAGTGAGCACCCAAGGAACGAACTGTGTGAACCAGTACTTACTGTGAGCTGTAATCAGCGAAGAGGTGAGAGCAAAACCAAGCTGAACTAACTGTGCCTGTGTGTCCCAGCCGTTGCCTGTGGAGAAAGAGAAAGAGCGTGAGCACCCAAGGAATGAACTGGGTGAATCAGTACTTACTGTGAGCTGTAATCAGCGAAGAGGTGAGAGCAAAACCAAGCTGAACTAACTGTGCCTGTGTGTCCCAGCCGTTGCCTGTGGAGAAAGAGAAAGAGCGTGAGCACCCAAGGAACGAACTGGGTGAATCAGTACTTACTGTGAGCTGTAATCAGCGAAGAGCCGTTGCCTGTGGAGGAAGAGAAAGAGAGTGGGCACCTTGAGAACGAACTGAGTGAACCAGTACTTACCGTGAGCTGTATTCAGCGAAGAGGAGGAAGAAGGAGGGCGCTACGGATACCTAAGACTCAGGCCGGGGCCCGAGCCCCACGCCCCGGATCCCCGTGGCCCCCTTGCTCCCTGACCTCTTCCCGGCCATAGCCCATCTGGAGGGCCGAGTCAGAGTTTAGTTTTAATTGCCCTTTCCCTATTCCCTAAGCTATTTTTAAATATTTAAATAAAGATTGTTTTATCACTTACTTGTTCTCGTGTTGCTTGGCCATTGGGTCGGGTTTGGGGACCTCCTCGAGGTGGAAGTTGAGAAGGGGTGTGGCTTAGTTAAAGCATAGCCAGCCCCTGGGTGTGACAGATTTGGCGTAGTCGGCAGGGTTTCCACCTCGAGTTGAGTAACCAAGGTCGTCCAATGACCGACAACGCGGGGCTTTCAGCCCAACCCCGTGCCATGCCCGTTTTTATGGGGAGCCCCTGGATTCAAAAATATGGGGGGACAGAATCCGAGGTACGATTGTCTGAATGGAAGGCTCAACTAGAGTACTTGGCCGACCTACAGGGCCTTAGTGCAGCCCAGCGGCTTCAATTTGTGTTAAACTCCCTGGATGGAGAAGCGCGGCGAGAGGTGCATGCCGCCCCCGAAGCCGTTAGAGCCAACGCCCAAACCGTGTTCCAGTTCCTCACTGAACAGTATGGTGACCACACCCCCGTAGCTGTCCTTCGCTCCCAGTTCTTCAATTGTAAGCAGGGCCCCCGCCAACCGATTAGAGCTTTCGCCCTGAGGTTGCGAGAGCGATTCGCCCGACTACAGACCCGTCGGGACCACGGGTTGGGAGATGGAGAGACTCTATTGCGGGACCAGTTTCTTCTGGGGTTGAAGGAGGGTCCGGTGAGACAGAGCCTACGTATCCAGTTTCGAAGGGACCCGGGTCTTACGTTCGAAGATCTGAAGAAAGAGGCACTGGCCCTGGAAGGTGATGAGACTGAGGTGAGTGGTTCCCCAGTGTGTGCGGTTGTCAGTGAAGTAGCACCAGCACAACCCGGAGGCCCTGACTGGAAGCAAGCACTGAAGGCTGAACTTTTGAAAGATGTCCGCGATCAGATGTCTGAACTGTCTAAAGCCCTCGTAGGAGAATTGCGCCAAGGACGGGCGCGGGAGGAACCACGGCCGGCGCCCCGAGACCGAGTGTACTCAGAGGGAGGCCGAGAGCCGTTCAGGCGCCCGAACCACTTTAACCGGCCCCGTTTCGAATGGGACGAGCAAGGGCGACCCATCTGCAACCGCTGTGGCAAACCAGGTCACTATAGCCGTCAGTGTGGGCCCCGCAGGGCGTCAGAAGGGGGTTTTTAGGTCGGCCGGCCACTGTGGGTCGTGTGGCCGGGACCCCTCGAGAAGACCCTGGAAGAGGATATGGCTCTAGGAGCCAGATGATTGGGCGTAGCCCCGTGGCGAAGGTGAGAGTGTGCGGCAAGGAGATTCAATGCCTGGTAGACACAGGCTCCCAAGTGACGTTGTTTGCTGAGAGTTTATCCGAAGAAGTGTTTGGGAAACAAGGGGCACCAGGGGCGGAGGCCCCCTGGCTTACTCTGAAGGGCGCAAACGGCCTCGACATCCCATATATTGGCTACCGATTGACGGACCTAGAGGTTCACGGAGTGATGGTCCCCCAGAAAGGTGTGATTATCGTGCAAGACCATTGTCTGGGTGCACATCGAGCCCTGTTGGGCATGAATGTCCTCGCTGATTGCTGGGAAGAGCTATTTCGGGCTAGGCCCGTATCGAAGATACCACCTGCAGAGAGGCCCAAGTGGGAGTGTGTGGTAGCTGACTGTCGAAGGGTGCAAATGAGCCAAGTCCGCAGGGAACAGGAAGAGGTAGGAAGAGTGATGTGTCGTTTTGCTTTGTCTGTCCCCGCAAAAAGTGAGGCTGTTGTGTGGGCGCGAGTACCGCCCCGAAGAGCGGGCCCAGAAGAGTGGGTGCTGGTGGAGCCCCATGTGGATTGTCCACAAGTGGAAGTGGCACGAGGACTATCGACGGTCCGGCGGGGGAGAGTCCCCGTGAGGATACGGAATGTACATCCATACGCGGTGCAACTACATCGGCACCAACGATTAGCCCGTCTGACAACGGTTACATCCCACCAAGTAAGGGAAGAGAGGGATATTAGTTTTCGTCAGGTGTGCCCCACTGTCATCGAGGTGGCCCTGACACAAGTAGACACCCCATGGGGTGGTATGGAGAGGAGTGTGCCGAGCCACCTGGCGGGTGAGTCGTTACAAGGGGAGGATTTAGAGCAAGCACAGACACAGAAGTTACAGGCCCTCCTTCGGAGATGGCAGCATGTGTTCGCCACCCACGATGAAGACTACGGATGCACCCAGGTGGTACAACATCATATACCTACCGGGGATGCAGGGCCCAGCCGGGAGAGGTATCGCCCAATTCCGCCCACTTTGTATACCGAGGTACGTACACTCCTGCAAGGCATGCTGAAGCAAGGAGTTGTTAGGGAAAGCAGCAGCCCGTGGGCGGCCCCCATAGTGCTGGTGCAAAAGAAGACGGGGGCTTGGAGATTCTGCGTGGACTACCGTAAGCTGAACCTCGTGACTAAGAAAGACGCTTTCCCTTTGCCACGGATCGAAGATTCGCTTGCCAGCCTCACGCAGTCGGCATGGTACTCTACCCTAGATTTGGCCAGTGGCTACTGGCAGGTGCAGGTGGCCGAAGCAGACCGGGAGAAGACTGCCTTTACAACCCCGTTCGGACTATTTGAATGGGACCGGATGCCTTTCGGGCTCTGTAACGCTCCGGCCACCTTCCAGCGGCTGATGCAGCGGTGCTTGGGAGGTCAGTTAATGGAGTCAGTATTAGTTTACCTGGATGATGTGATTGTCTACTCCCCAGATTTTGATTCACACCTGAGGCACCTCGAGGAAGTCTTTCGGGCCATGGAGAAGTACGGATTGAAACTACAGCCCAATAAGTGTCACTTACTACGGAGAGAAGTCAACTTTCTGGGCCACGTGGTCAGTGCGGCTGGAGTGTCCGTAGATCCTGGAAAGGTATCGGCCGTGAAGGACTGGAAGGCCCCGAGGACAGTGAGGCAAGTGCGATCCTTTTTAGGATTTGTGGGATACTATAGGCGTTTCATAAAGGACTTTTCAAAAATTGCTAAACCCCTTAATCAGTTGCTGGTTGGCACAGGTCGTAACCGGGGCCGGGGGTCGCCCAACGTAGACTGGGATGCAAATTGTGAGTCGGCGTTCCAGACATTGAAGCAGGAGCTGCTACAGGCCCCTATCTTGGCATACGCAGATTTCACAAAACCATTCCTTTTGTATACAGATGCCAGCAATCTCGGGCTGGGAGCGGTGTTGGCTCAACGGCAGGACGGAGTTGAGAGGGTCATCGCGTACGCCAGCCGGAGCCTCCACCCAGCCGAGAGGAACGATGCGAACTATAGTTCTTTCAAATTGGAGCTGCTGGCGTTGAAGTGGGCCCTAAGTGAGAAATTTAAAGACTACCTCTGGGGTGCCAAGGTGACGATCATTACAGACAATAACCCATTAGTACACTTGCAGACGGCGAAGCTGGGAGCCGTGGAGCAGCGGTGGGTGGCCCAACTGGCCAACTTTGACTATCAACTACAGTACCGACCAGGGCGTGAACACACGAACGCGGACGTCCTCTCAAGGCTGCCCGAAGCGGAAAGCCCCGGAGGGGCCAACCCGGAGGAGGGCTATATGGTAGGAGCAGTAGAGGCACCAGGCAGCAGACAAGAGGCCGTGCCTGAGAACTGGGGATGGGATCCCCGTCGGTGGAGGGAGAGACAGGCCAGGGATCAAGATGTGCGGCTGGTAAGAGAATGGCTGGAACAGGGCCGACGGCTGACGCCAGCGGAGAGGTTAGCCCAGACGGATACTGGGAGGAGGCTGCTGGGGCAATGGGACAGGCTGGAGCTGAGAGATGGCGTTTTGTGCAGAAGGGTCAGTGACCCGAAGTTGGGCGAAGAAGTACGCCAGATCGTGGTACCCGCAGATGAGGTAACGGCTTTAGTTTCGGCGTACCACAACCAGTTGGGGCATCAGGGACAGGAGAGGACCGTGTCCCTGCTTAGGAGATTCTTCTTTTGGCCCGGGCTAGAGGCATCGGTGCACGCCCTAATTCAAGCTTGCCCGAGATGCATATTGTTTAAGTCCAGACGGGAGGTCCGAGCGCCAATGGTACCCATCCATGCGAAGGCCCCCCTTCATATCATGGCTATGGACTTCTTGACACTGGGCCGACCACGAGATCGCTACCAGAACATCTTGGTAATAACGGATTTGTTCACAAAGTACGCTTGGGCTATCCCCACCCTCGACCAGACTGCAACCACCACCGCTACAGTTTTATGGCGGGCCGTCTTCCAGACGTTCGGATGCCCGGAGTTTCTGCACTCCGATCAAGGAGCCAACTTTGAGTCCAGGGTAATTAGAGAACTATGCCAGTTGTACGGTTGCACGAAAACTCACACCACTTCGTATCATCCTCAGGGGAACGGCGGCTGTGAGAGATTCAATCAGACCCTATTGGGGCTGCTGGGGACCTTGGACCAACAACGGCAGGACGATTGGGTGAGTGCCTTGCCAAACCTCCTACAGGCCTATAACAACAGTATACATAGTACTACGGGTTACGCTCCCACTTACCTGATGTTTGGCAGACACATACGAATGCCTACTGACCTGGTCCTAGGAGTGATAGCCGACCAAGAGGAAGCAAGTGTAACGGAGTGGGTGGGGCGCCATCACCAGCGCTTGCATTTCGCCTACGAGCAGGTGTCGAAAAGGATACAGACGGCAGGAGAGAAAAGTAAGCGGTTGTATGATCGGACTGCTAGAGAAGCCCCTCTACTGCCAGGAGAGAGGGTGTTGGTGAGAGATAATCGGCGGCAGGGGAAGGGGAAACTGAGTGACCGTTGGGAGGCCACCCCTTATGTAGTCTGCCGGCAGCAGAGGCCGGGGCAGCCGGTCTATACCATCCGGCCAGAAGGGAAGTCAGGCCCCGACCGTGTGGTGCACCGGAACATGATTCGCCCATGCCCTAACTACCCTGAAGCCGTGGACGAAGTCCCCACGGAACCTGTACCAGCGGCCCCCTGGATTGAAGGTTGGGCTGTGGTACCAGGGAGACCCGTGGTGGCACCACCCCCGATCGCCCCGAGAGAACCAGAAGCAGCCCCTGAACAAGCTGAGCCCGATTCACCAGTGAGACGATCCCAGCGAGAGAACCGAGGCCGACCCCCTGCCCGCTATGGGGAGTGGACAGCCCGAGGACGTTCTAGGGACTAGAACGGATTGGCGGGGGAGGATGTCACAAGGTGACGATCTTTAGGGGCGGAACCAAAATTCGGGAAGTTTGGTTCCGCCCGGAAGCGTTTCCGCCCGGACCGGAAAAACAGAACACCGGAACTTCCGGTAGCGCCGTAAGAAGGAAAATCAGGGAATTCGATGCACCTGTGCCTAGTTAGGGACAGCGGTTGGTGATTGGAGGATACGCTGGACAAGGCAGTACTTAAGGCCAAGTTATTTCCCAGTCTGGGAAGCTCTTTTTGGTGTGTGTGAAGCACTGGGTTGTGCCCGTCTTGGTACGCTGCTGGTAGCTGTCTAACTCTCTCTCTCCCTCAGGCTGGAATTGTATGATTGTGAAGACATCGCGAACCTTAAAGGTTGAGAAGTGAACAGATTATACGGCGAACTGAGACGACGTGAAAAAGGGGATTGGAAGTGGCATTGATGTGAGTACTAAGAGCCAGTCGAAAGTGCCCTGTATATTGACCTGGCGTTGTGTAGATCTCTCCAGGAGGAGGAGGGCGGCCCTACCCCTAATATAGTGTGGTGGGAGAGCCGAAGGAATACTTATTGAAGTAGTCGCAACGACGACATCACTAGCTAGGCCGCATATTCCATCGCCAGATCCGAACCAAGCGAAGTGAAGGAAGACGGGTGTCCTTTTCGTACACTGAGTGTGGTGGGTGAGTCTTCGTGCTGTGAAAACCTATAATTTTGACGTGGTGTTGTATATTGCTGTGGGCTGCTGTGTATTGCCGTGTGTCCTGTCAGATAAACCCCCGCCTTCACGCACTTCGGCGTGGGAGGACAAGGAGATTGCTGGCCCTAGCCTAGTTCAGTACAGTATATGTTGTGAGCGTGCTTCAGATCTCCGGAGATAGCACGGTACGCTGTGTCCAGCCCAGAGGTGAAAGCCATCCAAAGCAGAGTAACTGTGTTTTGTGTCCAAGTTGATACCTGTGGAGAGGAAAGGAAAGAGAGTGAGTAACACAAGGAGAAACAGAGGAAACCTGTACTTACTGTACGCTGTGTTCAGCCCAGAGGTGAGAGCCATTCAAAGCAAACTAACGGTGCTATTGTGCCCAAGTTGATATCTGTGGAGAGAAAAGGAGAGAGAGGTGAATAACACGAGGAGGAATAGAGCGAACCCTGTACTACAGTACGCTGTGTCCAGCCCAGAGGTGAGAGCCATTCAAAGCAAACTAACTGTGCTATTGTGCCCAAGTTGATACCTGTGGAGAGAAGAGGAGAGAGAGAGTGAATAACACGAGGAGGAATAGAGCGAACCCTGTACTCACAGTACGCTGTGTCCAGCCCAGAGGTGAGAGCCATTCAAAGCAAACTAACTGTGCTATTGTGCCCAAGTTGATACCTGTGGAGAGAAAAGGAGAGAGAGAGTGAATAACACGAGGAGGAATAGAGCGAACCCTGTACTTACAGTACGCTGTGTCCAGCCCAGAGGTGAGAGCCATTCAAAGCAGACTAACTGTGCTATTGTGCCCAAGTTGATACCTGTGGAGAGAAAAGGAGAGAGAGTGAATAACACGAGGAGGAATAGAGCGAACCCTGTACTTACAGTACGCTGTGTCCAGCCCAGAGGTGAGAGCCATTCAAAGCAAACTAACTGTGCTATTGTGCCCAAGTTGATACCTGTGGAGAGGAAAGGAGAGAGAGAGTGAATAACACGAGGAGGAATAGAGCGAACCCTGTACTTACAGTACGCTGTGTCCAGCCCAGAGGTGAGAGCTATTCAAAGCAAACTAACTGTGCTATTGTGCCCAAGTTGATACCTGTGGAGAGAAAAGGAGAGAGAGTGGGTAACACGAGGAGAGACTGAGGGAACCTGTACTTACGCCGCTGCCTGTGGAGAAAGAGAAAGCGAGTGAGCACCCAAGGAACGAACTGTGTGAACCAGTACTTACTGTGAGCTGTAATCAGCGAAGAGCTGCCTGTGGAGAAAGAGAAAGCGAGTGAGCACCCAAGGAACGAACTGTGTGAACCAGTACTTACTGTGAGCTGTAATCAGCGAAGAGGTGAGAGCAAAACCAAGCTGAACTAACTGTGCCTGTGTGTCCCAGCCGTTGCCTGTGGAGAAAGAGAAAGAGCGTGAGCACCCAAGGAATGAACTGGGTGAATCAGTACTTACTGTGAGCTGTAATCAGCGAAGAGGTGAGAGCAAAACCAAGCTGAACTAACTGTGCCTGTGTGTCCCAGCCGTTGCCTGTGGAGAAAGAGAAAGAGCGTGAGCACCCAAGGAACGAACTGGGTGAATCAGTACTTACTGTGAGCTGTAATCAGCGAAGAGCCGTTGCCTGTGGAGGAAGAGAAAGAGAGTGGGCACCTTGAGAACGAACTGAGTGAACCAGTACTTACCGTGAGCTGTATTCAGCGAAGAGGAGGAAGAAGGAGGGCGCTACGGATACCTAAGACTCAGGCCGGGGCCCGAGCCCCACGCCCCGGATCCCCGTGGCCCCCTTGCTCCCTGACCTCTTCCCGGCCATAGCCCATCTGGAGGGCCGAGTCAGAGTTTAGTTTTAATTGCCCTTTCCCTATTCCCTAAGCTATTTTTAAATATTTAAATAAAGATTGTTTTATCACTTACTTGTTCTCGTGTTGCTTGGCCATTGGGTCGGGTTTGGGGACCTCCTCGAGGTGGAAGTTGAGAAGGGGTGTGGCTTAGTTAAAGCATAGCCAGCCCCTGGGTGTGACATAGAGATTGTAGCAGGTGAATTGTGGAAGATTGATTCGTAGACTTAAGAGATTGAATCACATTGCTGAGGAACAGTTGGAGGTCACATCTTCACTAGAAACTGCACTAGTGAACAGTCCAGAAGTAATTAGAAGAATTTGGCATATTTATATTGACATAATGTACTGTTATTTCATGCTAAAGAGTCATATTTAACGATAGATCCTTGCACAAGCACAATAATGGCATATTGGTCATTTTTTGTGTAATGGCCATCATTATTATTTTTAGCACAAATGCTGAGGCCATCAGGAATCATTTCTTCTTATTGGAGGTGTTTTATTGTAGTTATTATCCAATTTATTCTGTACTAAAATGCTTTAGGAATTATTCAGGAGTTAATCGTGTGTGATATTTTTTGGTTATGCTTCAGTGACACTTTGCTAAGCCGCTTGATTGCCATAAGGCCCATTTTAAAGGTATTTGATCATTGTTAGTAAGGCATTGATCTCAATCTCCAAAGTTTAAGTGTTTTAAAAGGTAATATTAGTAGCTCCAGCAGTTATGGGTAAATAATCATGCTTAAAGAAAAGATAAGCTCTGACTTGCACCCTAATGCACATTGTTTCCTCTGTGTGAACACTGTGGTTGGCGACTGTGTGTGAGTGTATAAATCCCCGCAGGCCGACCTCAGTGTACAATGCTGACACAGTATTGATTATACATGAGCGAGTCAAATCAATAAGCTCCTCAGGCTGCAAAGTATAATTACTGGGCAAAATCAAACACAACTCTCAGCATTACACCACAATAGAAAAAAAATATATATAGAAATGTTGTTGCAAACAATCTTTGGGAGGTTTTTATAGCCAGAAGTGTGAGTTTATCTAGCATCTCTGGTGGGATGGATTTTTAGATGAGTAGAGTACAGCAATCATCTCTCACATGAGTCTTCTTTGTGTTCTCTTACAGTGGCAAACATCCTGTGGAGAGAAGAAGGTAAGTAAGCATTGTGTTTCAATTCAATATTAATGCCTATTGTATGTCTGGATTCAGGTATTTGGTAGTGTTAGTGATAATGTTGATGGTACCCTTGGTTTGTGGGGATCTGAGCCCTGAACACACTCATTTATGTGATACTACAGGTCTGGGGATTGGAAACATGTTCTATGTGTTTTATGAGGATGGTATTAAAGTCATCCAGCCAGTGGCATGTGAGATTCAGAGACACATCAAACCCAGCGAGAAGCTTCTTGGCCTGCAGGTGAGCTGTCGTGTAAAATAAATGTTTAAGTACTAAATGTGCAACATAATCCCATTGTTTTCCCTCCTGCGTGCTGTAACCACAAGCAAAGTGTAAAGTTTATTACTGCATATTTGAGCAATTATTTTACTATAAAAATGATTGATTGCTGGTGTTTGCATGAAGGGCTACATAAAGTATGATGTTTGCTGTTCTTTTTATCCATCCATCCTTCTATTTCTCTTTCTTTCTTTCTTTCTTTCTTTCTTTCTTTCTTTCTTTCTTTCTTTTCTTTCTTTCTTTCTTTCTTTTCTTTCCTTCCTTCCTGCAATTTCATTCTCTTTCTTTCAATCAATCAATCCAGCCACCCTTTTCTCTTTCACTCTTCCTTTCGTCTATGCATTCATCTGTCTTCGTTTATTGTTCACCTATCCATCCATCCTTCCTTACTTTTCCCATTCATTCTTCCTTACATAATCCTCCCTTTTCTCATTTTCTTTTCACCCATCCACCATTTCTTCTTTCTTTTCATCATCCATCCTTCCTTCCTTTCCCCAATCTCTTTCAATGTTTCATCATCATCCATCTACCCATCCTTCATTCTGTTCATCCATTCATCTTTCCTTCCTTACTCTTTCCTTCCGGCCATCCATCCATTCTTCCTTTTCTTTTTTATTCTTTCCATACATCATTTCTTTTTTAATCATTCATCTGTCATCCTCCCTCCCTCCCTTTTCTCTTTCATTCTTATCATCCATCCATCAGTCCATCCTTCCTTCCTTTTCTCTTTCATTCTTTCCATGCATCCATCACACATCTATCTATCCACCCTTCCTTCCTTCCTGGCTTCCTTCTTTCTTGACTTTTCTATTTCTTTTTTTCTTTCTTTTTTAATCATTCATCTGTCATCCTCCCTCCCTTTTCTCTTTCATTCTTATCATCCATCCATCAGTCCATCCTTCCTTCCTTTTCTCTTTCATTCTTTCCATGCATCCATCACACATCTATCTATCCACCCTTCCTTCCTTCCTGGCTTCCTTCTTTCTTGACTTTTCTATTTCTTTTTTTCTTTCTTTTTCAATCATTCATCGGTCATCCTTCCTTCCTTCCTCCCTTTTCTTTTCACTATTTCCATCCTTCCTTCCTTCCTGCTTTCCTGCATTCTTGCCTTTTCTATTTCTTTCCTTATTTCTTTTTCTTTCCATTCTTCCTTCCTTCTTTCCATCTGAGTTTTCATCTGTTTCCACATTCTTTCCTGTTTCATTTCCTTAATTCTACTGGTAACATATTGAAATTAACATCAGCACAAAGCTTCCTCTCCTGACATGATCAGTAATTTAACCGTATGGAGTTTGATCCTCAGCACAGACATCAGTTGAGCTCCTCCTTCATCACTTTAGATCACTTACATCGCTTACACCCCTCCCTAACTCTGCATATCATTTCTCGGCTCTTTCTGCTAGAAAGCTGCTAGATTTACACAAGCTATTAAATGATTGCCTTCCTCTGTTCTGCTGTTACACTGGAGGTGGATATGCTGATGAAACAGCTGTGTTTATTTGGTGCTCTGGGCGGTGAGCGCTTGAGTTTCCAGCCTCCAGAGAGGCAGTAGGCCTCTATTAGGCCATCAATCAAATGTCAGGCCTTAACAGCAAGCACCGGTGCAAGCTCTGTCTGGGGAAGAACATTTGGAGAACATTACGATATGTTTTTCCTATGTTCTGCTTTTGGGAAATTGCTGTCGCATGTATTTCCCTCCTTTTTAAATATTCACTGATCATTTTAAAGATCTTACAGATTGCAGTTGCAATTTTTGGCAGCTGACTTAATAGTCAAAATTGAAATGACTCAAAATTACATACATCATTTATTTATGGAAATGGTGCGCAATTATTCCACTCCTTTTTTAAATTTTGAACGTTTAATATAATTAGTGTTTTTTTTTCAAATATTTTTATGTCTGGGACAATCCAATTTGATAAGTGGCACCCATATACTAGCTTAATATTTTTTGTTGGTGTTTTATTTTCATGCTTAGTACAATTTTGAGTCTTTTAGAGCATTAGAAATAACCAAATGTGCTTAAAAGGCAGAGGTTCTTGAGTTTTGTAAGAGGTTTCACTAGACCAGACGCATCCAGTCACATCAGTCTGTGTCTCCGTCTTGATTGTCATCGACAGCCGTTGAGTAGCCCAGTCAACAGAATCACCACACTTCTGCACAACCTCTGTGGCCATCAATCAGGCAGCTATCATCTCTTTAACCACAGCTCATTCAGCCTCAGGCCTGACAGCCGCTCACATTTGGAGAGTTTGTCTCCATGATGACACTTCTGCCCACTATCGGTCCACATCCACTAGGTCCCTTGCTCTGAGGCAGACGCTAGAGTCTTATATTGTTTGATTTCATAGTTGTATAGTATCATTTGTTCTAAAGAACTAATTTTATTTCTGTGGCTTCACAGAAATTTTAGTAGCATTGTTGACCTTCAACTCAGAAGTGCTATTAATAGTTTCCTTTTATGTGAAGAGCCACTTTTGAAATGCATTTACTCTAAAAATCCTTAGTATTTCTATGTGTAGTCAGTTTTGTTAACCTTTTTTTGTACCTTATTCCTGAAGGAGGAGGTCTGTCCACAAGTGGAGGGAGAGAAAGAACAGAAATGTATGTGGACATCAGCCGTCAATGTGAAAGACAAGTTCATTTACGTGACACAGGCTTTGCTGAACAGGTTGCTCATCGTAGACATCCAGTCGCAGAAAGCTGTTCAGGTAAGCCAATGAATCAGTAACTAAAACATTATTCTTGTGAACATTTCATAGACACATCATCAAATTTAAATAATGCTGCATTTTAATATATGTAATGTGTCACGTCTACTACATAATTCATAATCCTAAAATGTACCATTTTTTAATTACAGTTCTAGATGGCATATTTTAACATGTTTATTTAGCATGTTTATTTTTCATTTGCACATATAGTATGAAAATTCTAAATAATTTTTCTGCCATGGGCACACAATAAGGGCATGTTGTATGAGTAATTCCCTCAAGTTGCTCTAAACCAACATTGCAAAATGTTGACTGATTTGTTGAAAGATTAAAAAAGATAGAAAGAATGTTTTGTTCATGAATAAAACATTGTTACCTTTCTCATGAACCCACCAAAGAGAACTATAAAGGTAAATCAGTAGCAAAACTCGAGAGGTTGAAGATCTGATTGTGAGAACTTGTCATATTAATATTTGTATTTGTAAGTTAAAATTTACACTCATGGCTCTGATGTGAAGAGTTGAATCTTTCAATTTGCACACACAGACAATGATCAAAACACCCGTGTTTTGAATTGGAAGTTGTAGATTAATAGTCACAAATGTGTAGAATGACATTCACACAAAGAAAATGACATATACACACGTTTATGACATATTTACTTTTGCACTTTACTTCAGTTTCGCTGCACAACGTCAAGTCGGCACTTACAACCTCTCAGATCTGGAAGTACAAGTTCAAATCCTAGCGCTCTGACTTTTGCTACTCTTTTTGCGTATTCTGTTGCAAAACTCACTTGTGCACTTGTATATGCAGATGTGAGAGAGCAGAGCTGGGGGCGGGGCTTTGGTGCGAATGAGAACATTTTATTGGTCGATGCCCGACCAATGAACGACGCCAATTGTTTTCACTGAATATCCTTAGCTTTGACAGGATTTTAAGACACTGCATTCATTTTGCCATTCAGGTATTATCTGGTAGACAAATAATGCAACATATTTTATATGTATATCCCACTGCATATCACTCTACCAGAGTTGCAATATAATGCTGTTTTTATTATTTTTATGTTTTGTAAAAATAATTTTAACATCTTCATTGGGTTAAATTCCTAATTTGCTTGTCAGTAATGAACCTTTTTAAATGCAACAATATTATTACTATTTTTTTTATAAAATCGAGTGTCTAAATGTACATTAAACAGCAAAACCTAAAAAATAAGCACTTATGACCAGAAATACTGTTTTGAGCAACTAGTAGAGCTAAATACATGTATTTATTAAACATCAACAAGGCCATCTAGTGTTTAAGCAATGGAATTGCATATGAATATTATCTTTCTGGCCACCAAATGCCTCTAATTTAAAGCGTGCCTCTTTGCACTGGAATTTAAACCTAAATACTACAGTTATTGTAGTTTAAATAATAACCATATTAGAAAATGTTATATTTCAAATGGTCATTCATGAATCATAATTATTGCGCATATTATTTAGTACCATGATCTCTTCAAATGAACTAAACAGGACTGAGTTAACATGTAGTACAGTTATTTTATTGGTTAAAAGTTACACTTAATTGTTTAGTCACATTTAACTGCCAAGGAGGAGTATGAGAACATAATGCTGTTCCATTTTCCAGTATAAATTGCTATTATAACGCATAGCATAGTCATTAGTCAACGCAGTTATCCATGCATAATCAATGCACTTTTTGTGTTACAAATTACTAGAAATCGCTGCAAATATAATAAAACTGCTGTCTGTCCCAATTAATACATTTCAAGCATATTGACAAAACGTTTTGTTTAGTACTATTGATAGCTCCATGAACCACCGCGTGGCGGTGAGATCAAAGCATGCTTTGGTACAACGAGTTTACTCTGCAATATGCAGTGGGATATACATATAAAATATGTTGCATTATTTGTTTACAAGATAATACCTGAATGGCAAAATGAATGCAATGTCTTAAAATCCTGTCAAAGCTAAGGATATTCAGTGAAAACAATTGGCGTTGTTCATTGGTCGGGCATCGACCAATAAAATGTTCTCATTCGCACCAAAGCCCCGCCCCCAGCTCTGCTCTCTCACATCTGCATATACAAGTGCACAAGTGAGTTTTGCAACAGAATACCGCAAAAAGAGTAGCAAAAGTCAGAGCGCTAGGATTTGAACTTGTACTTCCAGATCTGAGAGGTTGTAAGTGCCGACTTGACGTTGTGCAGCGAAACTGAAGTAAAGTGCAAAAGTAAATATGTCGTAAACATGTGTATATGTCATTTTCTTTGTGTGAATGTCATTCTACACATTTGTGACTATTAATCTACAACTTCCAATTCAAAACACGGGTGTTTTGATCATTGTCTGTGTGTGCAAATTGAAAGATTCAACTCTTCACATCAGAGCTGTGAGTGTAAATTTTAACTTACAAATACAAATATTAATATGACAAGCTCTCACATTCAGATCTTCAACCTCTCAAGTTTAGCTACTGATTTACCTCCATAGAGAACTAGGCAGTGTTGTTATTGCTAAATTAAAACTGTAAAGTAACCCTTAGGCCTTTGAAAAAAAATAAAAATAAAATAAAATAAATGCTTTGGAAACTAATTTGAGATTCAAATACTAAAATTACTAAAACTGAAAAAAAAGATTTGACTTCAGCAGACTTGTCCATTAAGGAGGATGAGAAATCAGTCTCTTTTTTTGTGTTACACAGATTAAAGAAAGTCATTCAGGTTTGGTTTGGAATAACGTGACAGTGAGTAAATGATGGCAGAATTTAAAATTTTGATTAAATTATTCATTTAATTGTTAATGAATAAATGTGACTTTCCATGGTCTGTCATCAGAATTGTTTGGCTTTAGGTTGCTCTGAATCTCATGTAGTGAATACCCAGATGAGTGCCAGCAAGACTTTCTCCGTGCCAGACCTCACTTGATTCACAAGGGTCACATTGGATCACACAAAGATCATTGAATCCCCTGGGAGTGCGGTTCTCATTACCTCAGATCAGCAAGTGTTAATTAGCCACCTGATTTTTTTAGAAACCGTGAAACGGAAAGAAAAATCTGATATTTATCTACAAATTATGTTTTAAGCCTGAGGACTCACTATTTAACCAAAACTTTTGTAAGATTGAACATTTCACACAACTGCTAAGGATAGTGACGCATTTTTTTTAATATGTGCTGAAGAGTTTCTATTATTCAGTCGAATCCTCGTAAAGAGGGAGGGATGTGCTGGGAAAAAAATTCAATGTGCACATCTGCTCCCACAGATTATTTCACACAAGGAGATAGACACTGAAGACAACAATCACAGTCCTTCATCATAGCTACACACAAACACTAGTTCTCTCTTCATTTCTTTTAATACCATGTGTTGTCGAAACAAGCTGTGCAAATGCTCACATTGTGGAGGACTTAACAGTGAATGCTGCATCAGATGAATACACTTATCACTTAAAGTTAAAGACAGTATGAAGAAAAAAAAAATTCCATCCCACTGAGAGAAAGAGAGAGTATAATCATTTTTGCAACGCTCAATGTGCAAAATTAACATTTTTTTCATATTTGTGTGCATCCATGTAAGCACAATGAGGTGTGAAAATTGCACAGTAAGGCTATCACTGCACAAAGTGAATCATTTGTTTCCCAGTGGAATATCTCCAGCCAGGTGACAGAGAATGGATATGGATGCAAAGCTATAATTGCGAACTGGCTGAGCTATTGTTACTGTCAGCACTCCATTTAAAATGCACACCCATAACCAAACTCTGCATGTGCAAAAAGACATACAGCTGTGCTTTTGGAGGTGGCACACATTCTCTCTGTCATGGATAGTTGTTTGGATGGTGGACTTGTAAACTTTTATTGTGATTTTTGTAGAACGTTAAAAAGCATGGGTGGGAATCTGCTTCATGAATTAACATAATGAGTTCCAGTGATTTCATTGAATTCTCACAGGGACTCTTGAGAAGCAAACAATGTGGAAAATTGATCCATTTTTCAAAGATTCTCTTCTGACCAGGGGCAAAAATGCTGAAGCGCCTGTCTTAGTCGTGCCTAGCATGAGTCACTTACTGTAAATTTCACTCCACGTAATGATGAATACTGTGTAGTATCTTTCTAATTGGAGTGTGTGCCATTTTTAAGTGAACTGAACATGAAAATGTATATTATATTGAATGACTTTTATCCTGTGATGGTAAATCTGAATTTTCAGCAGCCATTACTCCAGTCAATGTCACATGATCCTTCAGAAATCATTCTAATCTGCTGATTTGCTGCTTGAAAAAAATTCAAAAGTTCAAAAGAACAACATTTATTTGATTAGTTTAATGCAGACTTGCTGTTTAAAAATGTGAATTTCTATTAAAAAATCAAGTCTAACTGACATCAGACTTTTAAACAGTAGTAGATGAAAGTTGATGTATTAAATAAGGTAATAAATTAGATATTATTTAATTGTAGATATTATTTAATTATAAAGATGGAAACCTTAAATATAGCAACTCTTCTGTTTTTTACGGAGCCCAGCACATGACATGCAGGAAAAAATATTAGGCTAAATCGTGTGCATGATTTACTAATTCATTCCCTAAATGTAATAAAACGTGCACACGATTAGTATTGCGTTCCCTCGATTTACTATTTCGTTCATTCGATTTATAAATTATGCGCACGGTTTACTAATTCATTCCCTCGATTTGCTAAATTGTGCACACAATTTAGCAAATCAAGGGAACGCAATAGTAAATCAAGGGAAAGCAATAGTAAATCGAGGGAACGCAATAGTAATCGTGTGCACGTTTTTGTACATTGAGGGAACGAATTAGTAAATCGTGCGCACAATTTATTTATTTTTTCTTGCATGTCATGTGCGGGGCTCCGCAGTTTTTGCTCATTTTGTTGTTGTGTTGGACTAATTAGATTTCCTCTGTTGTGTGACTGTTTAATTTCTTTGAATTGCATTGCAATGCATTCCATTTTTCATCCTCTTCCTTTCATTCAAATTTAAAATCCTTTGTGGCCAGTTCAGTTCAGATTTCATTCTATGGCTCATTCTATGACTATAAACTACATTTTACATTTTTTAACTGTTACTACATTATCTGTTTTCATAAGCAAATGAAATCTGTTGTTCTGTTGTTGTCAACAGACTGTGAGCACCGACCGGGTTCCAGTGAAGCTGCACTATGACAAGTCTCATGACCAGGTGTGGATCCTGAGCTGGGGAGATCTCGAGAAAAACTTTCCAACCCTCCAGGTAAGCCAAATCATGCCAGATTCATCATCACTGTGTGCTAATCACCACCTGATGTCTCTTCAACTAGAGTACCCAGTACGTTCTGCCTAACAGCTTCTCTGATTATTCAAGTATATGAGTCGGCTCTGCTGAGTTTGTGTTTTGACGATTTTAGTTTTGGAGCATTCTCAAGTGATGTAAAATTGAATCAGCATAGCAAGGGGTCTCAGTGGGGTTATACTGTATATCGCATAATTGGCACACTCTTGTCCCCCATAATGCATAGCTTTTGGTTAATCACAGAGAGAATACATTGAGTACATTGCGACAATAGGATTTCTGGCTTATTGTGTTATCATAGATGCTCACACATCTCCCTTTTGTTTGTGATCATGTGGATGACAGGCCTAATGAAACTGCATCACTCATGATTTTATTGTGACTCTTCCATACATCAGGTGATCAGCCAAGCCAGCGGAAGCACGTCCCACCACACCATCCACACCCAGCCAGTTGGCCATCGCTTCGACAGGGTGGAGGATTTCTTTATTCCTCCCATAAGCCTCACAATCAATCACATCAGGTAAAAGAGAGAAAGACTCCCACCATTATATATATATATATATATATATATATATATATATATATATATATATATATTAGTGGTGGGCATAGATTAATTTTTTTAATCTAGATTAACCTCACTGTGATTTTGAAATTAATCTAGATTAATCTATATTAAAATGGCTCATTTAAATTCTGCCGAAGGCATTCAGAATATGTGTGTTACCCAAATAAAATTGACAAACAAGTAAGTCTTTGAGAAGGGGTTTATCAAGCTAGGTGGTGCATTAGAAAAGGGGCTCATCTCCTGTTTCCAAAATGCATCACAAAGTGCTTGAAAAAGCTGTAAACTAATTCCACATTGCACAAGGTGCAAACAACCTTACCCCTGTTTCACACACTCCGGTCTGCAGTGCGTATGCGTTGCATATTTTTTTACTCACCCATGTTAACGGATTCCAGTTGCTTTCCTGGAGCGTTGCGTCTGCAGCAGTGCAGCGATCGTTTATGTACCGAGTAGCAAACTGCAAACACGTCCTGTGTGAAAGCACATCGAGTCCGTGCTGCACCACATACGTAACGCACACGGACTGCGTACGCACTGCAGACGGAGTATGTGTGAAACAGGCGTGAGCAGGGCCGTAGCTGGGGTCAGCGGGGCCCCGGTGAAGGTTGTACCAATGGGCCCTGTTTGAAATTGTTTAATTTGTATGTTCATTTATTTTTATTTATTTGTGCTATTTACACAATGTTTAAGTTTTTTTCAAGTTTGTAGGTGTCAAGGTACAGAAACCAAATAATTCAATGTAAAATAGCACTGGATAGTCTTCAATGTAAAAATTGAATATACAATCAAACCTACATTTATTCAGACACCTTCAACATTTCTCACATTATTACAGTTTTGCTATATATATCAAAAATTATATCTGGTGTCTGAATAATTTTTGGTTTGACTGTTAAAACTACAAAGTAATTCAGTCAAGAGCAGTGAGTGATTTTCATTTTCATTTTCTTGGATTAACATTACAGCAGCTAGTAGCTAAATTAGGCGCGGTCACTTTAAGAGACGATGAACGCATCCAATATAATACACATCCCATTTTTTTCCTCAACTGTTTACTTTCACCTAAGAAATAACTGACATTTTTTTTCAAGCATAATTTCCAAGGTGGATATTTTGACATATTTTGTATGTATTTGTCGGCACAAGAGCAAAAATAAGCAAATTCGGTGTTCAAGCGTTTTGAGACGCCTTTCTGAGCGTGAACCCTGAACACCAGAACACAGCGAGTACTGAATTGGGCTCTTTCACATCTTTTTGTTTGTTCAAACTGCGATTTGTATTTGTTCGTTCAGGTGCAGGAGGGACTTCGAGGAGAACTTCGCAGAAGAGAGCTCGGTTCAGTGTCGCTGTCCATGATACGCGGCTCTCGATCTCTCTCGTGCGCACCGAACACAGCGCGAGTAACCAGCTACTCTGTTCAGCTTTTCCGCGTCTTGTTTTTGGATGCTTTAATGTTTAAATCGACAAGCGGTAAGGCTTAAAAACACGTGAAAAAGATCAGCTTTCGTGACGATCCGCAGCAGTGGCCCGTCAACTGTCCTGAGTATCTTTTTCGGCTGGCCTCAGCCAGTCGGTTATATAAAATATCAAGGTGAAAGTCATCATAGCTCGCGTAGTATAGACCCAGCTCCCAACCCAACTTTAAGAATAGATTAACGGCGATATTTTTTTTATCACCCGATAAGAGTCTCATGTTAACGCAGCATGTTAACGCCGATAACGGCCCACCACTAATATATATATATATATATATATATATATGTATATATATATATATATATATATATATATATGTATATATATATATATATATATATATAATTTTTTTTTTTTTTTTTTTGAGCAATGTATGAACACGTACTGACTGTGATTAGAACTCCAGAGAAAACACTGGATAGTGTGTTAATTGCATTCGGGGAGTGACATTTATATCTTAATAAACCATTTTGTGCATTCATGGTCACTCATAGTAGATTTAGAGGTAGTCGAGGGGGAAATGTGAGTTTAAACACTGAATAAACAGTCCAGGAGATGTTGTGTGGATATGGAAATCTCATTTGAATTGATTAAAATCTGAGTTTAAGATTACTGAGCATGCCCTAATCCTCTTATTGCCCCCTCTTGGCAGATGGATGTTTACTTACGCTATCATGTCATGCAAATGGAACTCTATATAAAGTTCAATAGTGCCAGCCCACTTTTTCAGTGGCCTTTGGGTCCAGAAGTTTATATATATTGCCTCTAAATCTAAGCTCTGATCCAAAACTCAGAGAACAGCCCATGTAGTATTTTAAGGCATCATATATATATATATATATATATATATACAACCCGAATTCCAGAAAAGTTGGGACGTTTTTTAAATTTTAATAAAATGAAAACTAAAAGACTTTCAAATCACATGAGCCAATATTTTATTCACAATAGAACATAGATAACATAGCAAATGTTTAAACTGAGAAAGTTTACAATTTTATGCACAAAATGAGCTCATTTCAATTTTGATTTCTGCTACAGGTCTCAAAATAGTTGGGACGGGGCATGTTTACCATGGTGTAGCATCTCCTTTTCTTTTCAAAACAGTTAGAAGACGTCTGGGCAATGAGGCTATGAGTTGCTGGAGTTTTGCTGTTGGAATTTGGTCCCATTCTTGCCTTATATAGATTTCCAGCTGCTGAAGAGTTCGTGGTCGTCTTTGACGTATTTTTCGTTTAATGATGCACCAAATGTTCTCTATAGGTGAAAGATCTGGACTGCAGGCAGGCCAGGTTAGCACCCGGACTCTTCTACGACGAAGCCATGCTGTTGTTATAGCTGCAGTGTGTGGTTTTGCATTGTCCTGCTGAAATAAACAAGGCCTTCCCTGAAATAGACGTTGTTTGGAGGGAAGCATATGTTGCTCTAAAACCTTTATATACCTTTCAGCATTCACAGAGCCTTCCAAAACATGCAAGCTGCCCATACCGTATGCACTTATGCACCCCCATACCATCAGAGATGCTGGCTTTTGAACTGAACGCTGATAACATGCTGGAAGGTCTCCCTCCTCTTTAGCCCGGAGGACATGGCGTCCGTGATTTCCAACAAGAATGTCAAATTTGGACTCGTCTGACCATAAAACACTATTCCACTTTGAAATAGTCCATTTTAAATGAGCCTTGGCCCACAGGACACGACGGCGCTTCTGGACCATGTTCACATATGGCTTCCTTTTTGCATGATAGAGCTTTAGTTGGCATCTGCTGATGGCACGGTGGATTGTGTTTACCGACAGTGGTTTCTGAAAGTATTCCTGGGCCCATTTAGTAATGTCATTGACACAATCATGCCGATGAGTGATGCAGTGTCGTCTGAGAGCCCGAAGACCACGGGCATCCAATAAAGGTCTCCGGCCTTGTCCCTTACGCACAGAGATTTCTCCAGTTTCTCTGAATCTTTTGATGACGTTATGCACTGTAGATGATGAGATTTGCAAAGCCTTTGCAATTTGACGTTGAGGAACATTGTTTTTAAAGTTTTCCACAATTTTTTATGCAGTCTTTCACAGATTGGAGAGCCTCTGCCCATCTTTACTTCTGAGAGACTCTGCTTCTCTAAGACAAAGCTTTTATAGCTAATCATGTTACAGACCTGATATCAATTAACTTAATTAATCACTAGATGTTCTCCCAGCTGAATCTTTTCAAAACTGCTTGCTTTTTTAGCCATTTGTTGCCCCCGTGCCAACTTTTTTGAGACCTGTAGCAGGCATTAAATTTTAAATGAGCTAATTAAGTGGATAAAAGTGTAATATTTCTCAGTTTAAACATTTGCTACGTTATCTATGTTCTATTGTGAATAAAATATTGGCTCATGTGATTTGAAATTCCTTTAGTTTTCATTTTATTAAAATTTAAAAAACGTCCCAACTTTTCCGGAATTCGGGTTGTATATATATATATATATATATATATATATATATATATATATAGGGATTGCGATTGTGAAAAATTTTTTTTTTAATTATTTCCCCTATAGATAAAATTAATTGTATTTTTACTTCTGAAATTTTTGCACTCTATTTATGTGTTACAGGAGCTTTGATTTCGCTGATTTCAATAGCCTTTGTCTCCAGCACACCTATGATGCCTTAAAATACTGTCTATATGGGCTGCTCTCTAGGTTTTGGACCAGAGCTTAGACTTACCATGTGAGGCACGATAATTGACAGTTTCTTTGCAATCTAATCAAATCAAATCATATTCACAACATTTCAATAAAGCTATCCGGTCAAATGATCATAACTGAGATTTTATATGCAGTGTGAATCTCATGACCAATAAATGTTAATAGCATCTATCCAAGTTTACTTGTGGAAACATGTTTTTGTAGTTAAATAGACTGTATCTCTTAGTATAGTAGTGTTTATAAAGATGTTGGAGAATAAACATATTGTTGCAGTTCAGTTGCGAGGCCTCAGCACAGCTACCAGCTTTTGTTAAAAGACATGATCTCAGTCCCACAGTGGAGAGTTCATCCGGAGGATACGGCATAGTGCACAAAGACCAGTTTAATTTTCAATCCTTTCGGGGCCTGAGATAATACGGCTTATACTCATGCCATACACACTCACAAAACACACACTCTCCTTTTAGATGAGTCACTGAACCCAGCTGTTTGCATTCACCCTAATATGTGCTAGCAGTAATTCTGCGCTAGTTGATACATGCTGCACTACAATTCAGTTTCTGTCACTGGAGTTCAGTGCGTGTCAGGCTTGTTTTTCTTGAATAAACTGCAGGACGCTCAGTTGAGGGTATGTTCACTTTTTTTAGCACCCAGTAGGCTGGTGACATTTAGCTGTGCTGTCCGCTCTCTGATATAGTAATGTGTTTCAGTGCCCCGAGTCAACAAAGTGCAACATCATCTCTCTATACTGAAATAGAGGTTAACTCCAGTGTAAAGTATTACAGCCCTCTGATCTTCACCTGGCAAGAGTTTGGATTTAGCACATGACATTAGCTTTTGGATGGAGAAGTTGTGTTTTTTTGTAAATGCTGTTATGTAAGATGTTTGAGGAATTATGTCATTGTTTCAAAGGGAATGAGATAAAGATTGAGAGAGTTATTTTGTAAACCAACAGATTTGCAGATTAAGACCAAACATGCTGATCTCAAAGGTATTAGTATGTTAAGTGTACATATACAATTATTGACAGCATCTGAAACAACTAAATCTCTTTTATTTGCTAGATACATGTGTTTTACAAATCTTTCGAAATGTTTACAAATCTTCTGAAAACTGGTTGGATTTGCCACCATCTCAAGCTAAATTGTCAATTTTATGCTTTCATTCATCAGTTACAGTAATTTATAGTGATATTTTGTCAGAGTAAGATCTTTTTAATGGAATAAAAATGTTTTTAACTCTAATTAGAGTAATAAAAGTTAGTACTCTTTAATTTAAATTTAAACTTAACAGGCATTAGATATTAAAAACGTGTTTAAATCATATACTAAACTGTATTGTCACATTGTACCAAGTCTTTAGAAATAATAATTAAGCTGTCAAATTTCGTAAATATTTTTGAACACCAAGGTTGTTGTGATTTGATCAAAAATAATCATTTTCTATTTTAATATATTTTAAAATATAATTTATTTCTGTGATGGCAGCCATTACTCCAGTCTTCAGTGTCACATAACCCTTCAGAAATCGTTCTAATTTGCTGGTTTAGTGCTCAATCAATTTTTCTTATAGTTATCAGTCTTGAAAACAATTCTTTGATTATAAAGTTCAAAACAACAGCATTTATGTAAATTATTTTTTGTTATGGTGATAACTGATTATAAAATAGTCTATCTATGACTCTCAAATGATTTTGTGAATAATTGTACATCTCTAAAGTTGTGCATACAAAAAGTTTAATTTTTTAGAAGCTCGTTCTACACTGATACTAGTGTACATGTCAGTGTTTATCTAACCATAAACATGTGCTAGGACCACACTTTACGCATGAATACCCATGAATAATAAATAGACCAACCAGAGAACTCAGTGTGCCTTGTAAATGTATATGAATTTACTTGCGTAATCCTCAGCAGTATATTGATTTTTGTAAATATGCTGACATAATAAGATGTACGACTGGTAAACAGTGCCAGTGTCATTTGTACAAAACACTGTTGTAAGGAGGAATGTTTGGTGATCCATGATCCAATAATTACTTCATTCGTTTCTCATTTGAAATGCCTCATATGTTTTGACTTCACCGGTGGCAGTGAACTGTTGAGGAGGGATTTTTACAGGGGAGCGACTGCATGTGACATTTTAGTCAGGTTGTCAAATTATTTCTGCATTTACAAACCTTCTCACTGGGAAAATAACAGCCTACAGGGGTCCCATTTATAGCATTCATTGACTTTCTGTCATACTTTTGTCCGCAGCCAGCCTGCAGGCAAATATGTTTACATGTCAACAGTAAAAGAAATAAATAAATAAATAAATAATGTAACTATTTATTTCTTTTCTTTTAATTGTACAGTAAGCCCTTTGCTAATGCTTATTACATATTTTCTCAGGTCTAAAGGGTTTGTCAGATAAATACCGAAGGAGTTTGTATAAATGCAGGTGTTATGATGAATGAGTAAATGTGTTTTGTTTGTTCATAAGAAAGGTTGTTTGGGATGCTTAAGGTTCAGTTAAGGAAACAGCATTGATTTACAACTGGAAATTGTCTCTATTAATTGCCCTACAGTACATAAACAAACACACAGAAGTCACAAAGTATAAACAATGCTACAAAAATGCCTGTTTGTGTTGTTTTTATTATCATATTACAGCGCTGTCCTGTTGTACTATTGACTGCATGATTAGATGCAAGTGACTTTACAGATTAACGAAATCAGCAGTAGATATCCATACGACAGAGCTGTGTGCCAATTCAAGAAGATGTATGTGACTCTTAAGTATAGTATTATTCTGGTGTACCAACAGTTTTGTCATGGGTTGCATCAAACACACATCTGTTTAACAAAGCTGAAAGCTGATTCTAAAAGCATTGCACAGACCTCTATAGCACACAAGCCTGATTTGTTTTGCTTTGTGTTGCATTGCATTTTGTGGCTTTGCTTTGTTCTGTTTTGTTCATCCAGGATGTATTGTGTTTGTTTTCACAGCCAAGTTGGATTACACTTTATTTGTGTAGCTGAAATGTGTTATGTTTGTATCATTGATACTTGTTCATGAGTACTGTAGCGGCAACTGTCTTCATTTTTTTATGCATGTTTTTTTTGTTGCATTGGATTTACATTACCTCCAAAACTTTACATGCACAAAACGCCAAGGTATGTAAGGTATTGGATGCCAAGTGCAAATTTAAATTTCATGAGAATATGTCCTTTGTCTATCCTTTCTTGTTTCTGTTGGGTGAATATATTTTTCATTTTGGTGTTTTGTTTTAGAAGAAGAAGCTTTGAGCAAGGGTGAAAAATCGCTTGTAAAACCACATTTAAACAACTATTTATTTCTTGAAATTTTGTGCCTTTTACTTATTTAGCATCGTAAATGTTTATGCAATGTTGCAGCACATACAGCAGATGTGTTTTGATGCAGAAGAAGATCTCAAAAGTGCTCAAAGCAGGTCTGATCCACATTTAACCTGCTTTAAACACTGGTTAAACTATTTATTTATTTTCAACATTTTGTGACTCTTACACATTTAAGGATATAAATATGCACAGTTTTTTTTACACATATGTGATTTGGATACAAAATGTGATGTGAAGTGTATAAAACATTGCACCCCTCAATGGTTTTAATTTGTCAAAATGTACCACTTTGAAAAACAAAGTAAGAAAAAATGGTCACACTTCATTTTAGGGTCCAATTCTCACTAATCATTAACTATGACTTTTGCCTCAATTAACTCCTTATTTGCTGCTTATTAATAGTTTATAAGGTAGTTGTTAAGTTTAGGGTATTATGGATGTCATGCATTATATGTACTTTATAAGCACTAATAAACAGCCAATATGTTAATAATAGACATGCTAATAAGCAACTAGTTATTAGTGTGAATTGGACCCTATACTAAAGTGTTACCGAAAAAATATATTATAAGTTCAATAATTTGAGGTCAGTTTGACTCTTAATACAAACAGAGAAGCTATTTTATTAACATAGCAGGAGATCATTTTTCTTGCTAGCAAAATAATCCTGTTTTCAATTGAAGTGTCTGACTGAGTATTGAACACACACTTTTGCATTCATATTCCATGATCTCGCCCCCCAGTTGCCTAATCCATCGCCAGGCCTTCTACCGGGACCTCATAATTTAGAAATTAAGCCCCGAGCATATCGTCACAGCCAAAACAGCCTGGCCTGTAGCTAATAGATGGACGCTGGCTGCCAGTTGATGGAGCTCATCACAGGCAGTGATAATCTGCCCCATCGCTCCGCGGCAGATGTGGCCTTTTGGCCAGGCGAAGACAGCAGCCACATTCTCGAGTGCAAAAGAGAAGATGGATGTCAGGGTTTGAAGTCTATGTTAGAATTGATAGGAGAGCATGCAGATTTAATCGAGCTTTGTCAGATCCTTTATTTCCCTCACCAACTTTATTTGTTCTTAGTTCTTCTGAAAAAAAATTTATAACCTATAATTGGGCTCTTTGGATTTCTCAATGGATAAGACAAAGTGTGGGTGATTAATTTTTTAATTGAAATCAATTATGAAACCAGGCATCTGGCAGAGGCTATTAAGCATGGACTGATGAACAGAGATGTGACATTGAATTCTTTCTGTCCCTTTAAGCTTTTGGATCTTCCTCATTAGACTTGAACCTGCACTCTGGGTTTATTCACTCAAATGCTCCGTTTGTTACTTTCAGTGTGGCAGCTACTTCTTATCCAAAGCAACTTCCACTTCATTAATTGTGAGCGCAGTGCCCTCAGGGCAACATTACTCAAGTTGGTAGTAGAGTTAGATCCAGTTCCAGGGACACTTTAACTTGGGATTGGAGCTTTTATTTCATTGATACAGATCCTTAATGATTACAGAGCTTCAGGGTTGGCAAAAGTGGGAATTTATGTACTGGCTTTTTTCAGTTCATGAGTTGAATTGGCCCAGAGAGGGTTGAACTGGAATGACTGGAAGAGGAATTTACTGATTTTAAGGAAATTCAAGTTATGTGACAAATTTTTCATCGAAGCATTAATGATTTCAACTTTAGTTTGACTAATTATACCAATTTTTATGAAAATGTATAAAATATTATATATATATATATATATATATATATATATATATATATATATATTTGCATTTTATATATATATATATATATATATATGTATGCATAAACAGCAATTATATGAATGCTTAATTTTAAATTCCAATTCCAATTCAAATATACTATTGGAATATACTATAAAATGCATTATTTAAATTCTGAATTCCAAAAACTATTGAGCTTGTTCTGACAAAGAAAAATAACATAGCTGTGTCAAATGAAGGTTTTGCATGACAAAAAAACAATGTTTTCTGATATCATCTAACACATATTTTTTCTATTATAGGTTTGGTATCATTCTCCACAAGAATGAACCAGCTCTTCATAAGATCGATTTGGAAACCACCTCCTATGTGAAAAATATTAGTCTGCAGCAGTACGATTGCATCCCACAATCCCTCGCCTACACGCATCTGGGCGGATACTACTTCGTCAACTGTCGGCCAGATTCAACAGGTGCAGTACGGCCACAATTAATCATCGATACCGTAACAGACAATGTCATCGGTCTAAATAGGGATGTGAGCGGCACACCTTTTGTCTCTCCTGATGGCCACTATTTAGTGAGCGTGGATGATCGTGATGGGCTAATGCGCTTGCAGTATGTTTCCGTGCGGGGTGAGATTGGCCAGCCCTTTGACATTCACACCAACCTGCACCTGTCCGATCTGGCCTTCATGCCCTCTTTCACTGAGGCTAACCAGTATAACGTGTTTGGCAGCTCGGGTCACCAGACGGATGCTCTTTTTGTGGAGCTCAGCACAGGTAACGTCAAAATGATCAAGAGTCTAAAGCAGCCCACGCCGGCTGCTCGGTGGCCTTGGAATCGGCAGAACAGGGTCATGACTGGCAGCGGGCTGTTCGGACAATATCTCATGACCCCGTCTCAAAGCTCCCTGTTTATTCTAGATGGGCGGCTGGATAAACTCAACTGTGAGATCATCGACGTTCCCTTGGGAAACACTGTGGTGTGGGTGGGAGAGCCGTAAGCTGTTTTAGAGGGGCTTGAGAGGGAAACAAACAAACAGGTTGCACTGAACCTTCCCCGACTTTTCCACACGCAGAGTAAAAACGAGAGCTACACTTAAAATTCACCTGTTTATAACTCCCAAAGACCCTGAGGCATTTCTAGCTTATTAAAACAGTATCGTCCTGAGAAACCGTCACCTATAATGAGATAATGAGATAATGATGTGTTTGACAACTGTAAATTGTCATGAAATGTTTGGGTGTAAGAATGATGACACAGAGAATTGTGTCTTTGTGCTGAACCCCCAATTTAAACCTACATGGAAACCAGCACTGGTTAGATCAGTGAACATCTGAGAGCTAGTCTGTTATAAAATAGAAAACATAACATACCTAGGGACAGTTATGATCCTGTTTAATCTTAGTAAGAGAAGTTACAAAGTTTCAAGGGCACATAATGAATCAAGTTTTAGTTGACTCAGCAGTCACAGCCACTGCCGTAAGAGTCTGCTTTCAGTAACTGGTGCATCGCGTGGTGTGATGTTAGACATAATTTATGCATTGCAAAGGTTATATAGCTAGGGAACATTTATTTAAGAGTTTCAGAGTCACAATGCTACTAGAGTACGAACAAAGGAATCTTTCTGTGTCTGTGAGAAGCACAAGTGTGTTTTCACAATGTTGAATTATTTCCTCGATGGACAGAGTCTATGCATTTTCATTGACACGTCAGCCAATGGGCTGCATGAATTGAGCTTTTCCCCCCAAATTACTTACATATATGTTTTCTTGTTTTAGTTTTAGATTTTGTATATTTTGTTAAAATGCATACAGTATGGCTTTTTATCGACTGTATTTTCCTTACTCCCTGACTGATTTGTTTTTTGTTTTTTTTTTGTGACTTTTACTTGCGTTCTGTAAATAAGCAGGTTGGTCTATGCTCGCATACAACAACATAGCTAACCATAAGTCATCTTCAAATGGGTCAGGTTGATTAGTTTGCCCTTGTTTATTTTTGAGACATAAGAACTGCACTGTCTTTGTTCCACAAATGACCAAGTACATTGTGATGTCACATCCAGAGATTTCATCAGCTCCATGTAGCCATGTTCGTTGATTCTCGTGGTTGTTATTTATGTAGAAACATGCTTGACATTTTGGCAGTTAAATAAAGCCTATAACTTTAAAAAAAAAAAAAAAAAAAAAAAAAAGATTTTTGGTATTATTTTGTCCATGTAATATGAGTGGAATTGACCCAAAAATTGACTGAAATCCCAATCTGCATGAATTTATGCATTAGTGCATCAAATTAAGTTGATTGATTCAGTATGAATCTTTTACCTGGAAAGCTGAAGAGATTTGTTTAAAGTGTAAATGTTATTTATCTTGCAGAATGTCCTCATTTACAACTGAATAATAATTCATGCTCCACTAGACAGCCAAACTTCATTATTAAAACTCACTTTATAAAGCTGATGTGTGCTATTGCACACAAATAATTGGAACCTTGTAACAAGATGAAGGCAGCTGGTTTGTAGGCACAATGTGACTAATAGGCTCACATACCTGATTCTGGGAACAAATGATATTTCATTTTATTTTACTTCTGTCCTACTTTCCACTCCCTCTTTCCTCCACTGTCTTCTTTTCCCCTCTTTCTTTCCTTTTATCTGTATTCCTTTCCTCTTCTCCGACTCTGATCCATTACGTTAATAGTCTTCTTTTTTCAATCTCATAATGCCAAATGAATGCACAAGTTGCTGCATGAACGAGACCAAGGCAGCGTTGCAATTATCTATTGTCGGTCGTTTATCTTTCCTCCATTCTCTCATTCTCTCAGGCTGAACACCAACCATTTTTGGAGAGATTTTGGAATACTTTAGTGGACAGTTTAATGTGTTCATGCCCTTCCTTTTCTAAGTCTGTTCACCATCACTCATGTTCACAATTGTCAAAAGGCCCAAAAATATGCAGTGCTTGAAAAAACATGCAAAACATGCTTGTTTTAAAGGGGAATACGTTTAAGACCATGAAGGCCCAGGATGGTAACTTAACAAGTGTTCTAATTCTATAAATATATCAAAGTACAGACCACAGCTATGGAGATACCACCATTGAGGAACAATAATTTTCCAGCTGATGGACAGTAAAAACATTGACATCCCAATCCCAGTTCTTCTACCTTTAATCTGCTCGTGTCACAGAAATTAACTTTAATTGATAGCACCAAAGAGTACAGTTCAGGTTAATTCAGAGATCGCAACTAAGCTTTTTTATTATTATTATTCAAAACTATTGTAAGTGTACTATTCATCTTATATTCCTAATTGATAATTTACTGTATTTTATTAGATTGCCACACATTTAAGCAATATTTATCTGTCAGTATCAGTTGTACAGCTCTGCAGTTCCTTGTTAACAGTTGCCAGGCATCTGTGGTTAGAGGTCCCAGGGCATTAGGATCGTAATCCATCCTTGATGCTCACTCAGATTTCAAGAGATTTGATGATGAAGAGGTAGCAGAGGTTGATTTCTCTGTACCACTTCTGTTCGGCTTTCTGACTGCATTCACAC
This sequence comes from Carassius carassius, assembly GCF_963082965.1. NCBI lineage: Eukaryota > Metazoa > Chordata > Actinopteri > Cypriniformes > Cyprinidae > Carassius > Carassius carassius. The sequence continues at coordinate 14,134,437 of NC_081787.1, read as the reverse complement.
AGTCAGTGTTTGGGATTGCCTCACAGATGTGACCCTTGAATTGTCCCATTCATTCAACAGCTTACTGAAGCAACTCAAATACTCTCTGAATGAATGAATAACTGAAGTCAAGCACCAGTTGTGTCCTTAAGATATCTGTGAATAGTTTCTGTAACCATAGTGACAATGATGACCGTAAGTATCAAAGATGCCGAGCTCATAAAGGGCCATTCTCACCAAGCAGTAGAATTATTAAAGTATCTATATTAGCTACCACACCAGCGGACGAATGTTATGTTCTTGTTATCCACCTTATATATTTAACGTCTTTTGCCTTCTGTTTGTTTTTCAACTGTTTGTTTGCTCATCTGCAATACATCTATAGGATGTTTCCTATCAGATGCTTAGAAGATGTCCTTAAGATGTTCATAAATGTTTGTAAAACTGACATCTTAAAGATGTCTGTAAGATGTTTGTACACATCAGATGCTTTCAAGATGAAGAGATCTTTAACAGACATCTTGCAGAAGTACATGTGCTATCTGGGAGAATAAAACATGAAAATATATTGAGTTTGTGTTAATCTCATACTTTTATTTCAGGCATTTAACCAAAAACCTATTTAATAAAACCCATTGACTTCAGGACAGTGGAACTGGGAGTGCTTCTTTAAACAACCTTAAATTCAAAACTTATTTCATCAATCCATAAAAACTAATTTTACTGACAGCTTTGATTAACTGTAATTATTAATTGTATATTTAAGCATGTCTATAACAAAAATAATGTACATTAAAAAGCTACAGTATCACAAATGTCTGTGTACAGCAGTATATAAATTCGTTCAAGTTGACTGGTTTCTCCCTATTTTGTGTGTTTGTGCCTGAGAGAGAGAGACACACGCTGTCCTTTGAAATCACATCATCACATTGCACTGACTGTCATCAGTAAGGTTACACCGCCGCTGCTCTGAGACATGGGTGAACAGAAACCAGTGAAGTTTTGTTTACCAGACTACAAAGCCTCAAACCGCAAGACAGCAGCTCAGCCTGTCAAAACGTCATCTGGAACAATGTAAATGTGTCGGAGTTCTCAAAGTATCAGAACACCTGAGGTTTGAATGTAGTTTTTCATTTTTAGCTGAACCTTTCCTACAATATCTGTGCACAAAAACTTGTTTTTACCATGAAAACGGTCAGAATTAGGTCAAAATTGAATGAATCAATTAATATCTGTAAACAAGGCTGCTGCTGTTGCAGCAGTAGGCAGACGTGCACTAATGTATTAGTATCAATGTCACGTCAATGTCACGGTCATTAGCCTAGCGTACCTGTCTGAGCTTGAGCAATAAAACACCTGCCAGAAGTGATACTAAAGGCAAATAATCACTTTCCATAATGGCTTTGCTCATTTGGTCTGCAGAGGAGTCTTAATTACACTTTTGTGAAGTTGAAAGGACTCATTCACAAAGGACCTTGCCAAAGGACGTGGTAACACGGTGCTAACCACTCAACTCAACCGCAACGTCTCTGCTATATATCTGCTACCCTTCCATTTTATTTCAGGAGGTTTCATAATTACAAATCACGCTACACCCATTTTTCAGATGTTGTCGACAAGGGGGTGGGAACGTACAGAGATTGCAGCAGCTAGCATGTTAGCGGCATCATTCATCTCTGAACATGGCTGTGAACAGAAGCAAGCTAATTGAGTCACAAATCAAAAGGACCAGAAGTGTACAGGCTCAGAAAGCATGAGAGAGTGAGTGAGGCCACTTCATCCATATGAGCCCGGGATCTGTGCCAAAGTGCCATCTTTAGAGAAATGGTCCTCATCCTGTTACTTATGAGACTGAATACACTGCCAGACAGACATATAGCTCTGTCTGTCTAGCTCTCTATCTATTTCTCTATCTGTTTCTCTATCTATCTATCTATCTATCTATCTATCTATCTATCTATCTATCTATCTATCTATCTATCTGTCTGTCTGTCTGTCTGTCTGTCGGTCTGTCTGTCTGTCTGTCTGTCTTTCTATCCACCTTGTTATAGATGTTAATTATTAATTAATATTCAACATTATACATTGTACTCTCGTTTTTTCACCTTTTTAATTTTATTTTTAATACATACTGTATACATTCATTTTTTAAATTACTTTTTACAATTATATTTCATTTTAATTACTTTTGGCTCCACATTTTGTGTGTATTGTTTACAGGCCAGGGTCCCAGTTTAGCAGAAGTTCATTTATTACCCAATAAAGTAGCATCCGAGAATATTGTAAAAAAAACTAAAAATATTTGTTTATATGCTTGGTGATATAGGGCTTAGGATACTAAAGGGAGAAATGCAATGAGTGCAATGAGTGTAGCCCTCAAATAAACAGGTTTTTACAGTTCAGACGGTCGTGCAGATACACAGGTGACTCAGAAGCGCAACTCCACTGCACTGGAGCGAGTTGGTCCAGAAAACATAGATACGCTGAGTGGCTCCTACAGACCCACGCTTCACAGTACTAAGAACTGAAAATAGTGTAATCAGACACAATGCTGAAGTGATTCAACGTTATATCACACAGCTGCCAAACTGCCAAAATATAGAGGCCTATACAGGCACTATTCGTACTGATATTGAGCATGTTTTCTGTTCTTTATTACATTTGATAGTGACAAAACAAGGTTGTTTTCTTGAATAAAATATGTCATAAATTAAAAAGAAGGAGAGGTACAGAGGAACCCTATAAAATCTGCAGTGCGATTTGACTTTCAAATCAGATGCCACTGTTTAATAACTGATAAAAAAATAAAAATATTAATAATAAATTAATGAATAAATAAAGAAAATCTGGGAGAGCTCCATGCTAAAAACCAAAAGTATAATGAATAAAGTTGTATATTATTTATCATTAACATCTTCAACAAGCTAATCAGTGGCAAATAATGAATTTATGTTTCTCCTGTAGTATTAGAAATGCACTAATTGGAGCACTTTGTTCCAAACTAGTCATTTGAATGTGTGTCTGCCAAAAACCTGTTCTGGCTGCTTTATTTTTCTCAATTCATATCAGCACTTTTTTCTAATGATAGAAAATGATAGTCTATCTTGAATTTAAAAATGTAAAATGTGCAGATCATTTGCTCTCCATACAAATGTTAATGAACACATTTAAATGAAAGCACACATGTGGGCAAATCTTTCGAAAATTGATGACACCATATATTTTCTTCCAATAATTCAATTGGCCCAACGTCAATTATTCGCTATTCCACTGAGATACGTCTAGCATTTTTAAACAAGTTCAGTGTGAATCGGTCATTTCCCTACAAATTCTAAACCGAATTAAGAAGTTACACTCATTATACAACGCTCTGTAATGAATGATTTTAATTGGTCAAGTGTGAACTGAAAATGACTACAGAGGACTTCAGTATTAATACTACTTTAAAGGGAATATCTCACTAATATACTCATTAAGGCATTTCACTTTAAACTGATGCTTCTTGCCATAGTCTATAATCCATAATTAAGCTTCCTCCAGTTAAAAAGTCCATTCCCTGTTGTCCTCTCACATCAAAATCCACCATCCACAATGTTCTGAAGAGTCTTCGCTTGCAAACAGTGCTTGGTCTGTGCATATTTCTCTTCTGATTCAGATAAGATGACTTTGTCACTATTATAAATAGAGATAAAAAAAAACATGCAGCATGCAGCGTAATTGATTGAATGGACTGCTATGGATTACATTTGGATCCACAAAAGTTTTTATCATCTGTTTGGACTTTCATTCTGATGGAACCCATTCAATACAGAGGATCCATCAGTGACCAAGAGATATAATGCTAATTATCCAGATCTGTTCCAATGAAGAAACAAACTTGTTTACATCTCGGATATATATATATATATATATATATATATATATATATATATATATATATATATATATTCACATACTCTAAATTCACACCGACCTGCATGATGTGTTTTTTGACTGATAATATGTCTTGGTCCCCTCTATGTCTCTATATTCACATTTTTCCCCATTCCCATGCGTATTTCGATCATGCACACTCATGCACACACATCCACCAGTGCACCCCATTCTAATCTTGAATACTAAGGTCACACAGAGAAGGGCTATCCATCAGAGATGCATGCATCATCATCAAGGAGCAAAGCATTGGACATGATTGTTTGGGCTGGAATTAACCTCAATCTCTCTTCTGAACTACAATTATTTTGTGCTTAATAGATGAGACAAAGAATTATTGAGAGATCAAAATACAACAGGGCTTTGCTTTAATTGAGGGGGCTCGTTCCAGTGGAAATTGAGTGCCAGGCACATGTGTCTCCAACATTCATCATAAATTGTAATTATTTGCTTGACTGGTAAACTGTAGTTCTGCAGAAATATCAGACAGCTTGAAATGTCACAGTGATTCATAGGAAATGTTAATGACAGGGTCAAGACCTGTTATGATTTGTATGGAAGCCTTTTTTATTAATTTGTTATCACTTGTTATGTTTCTATTTTATCCATATATAATTTTGGTCCCATTAACTATCTTCGGATATTAATAACATCAGATATCTTTGCTGCGGAATGTTAGATCATTTATTTGAACCAAACAACTGCACCACTTTAAGTCATTGATTCATAGCCTAGAAATTAAACTTTATATTCATAATTAGGAAACATCTATTTCAAAGACACCATTTTCAAAAACTACATGCCTTCCTACAATAGTCTTTTGGTTTACATTAAAAAAAACACTCTTGTAAGACTATAATTCATATAAGAATGTAATAATTCATGTGGTGTGCTTTGGTTGGTTTTTAGTTAGAGAGTTTGGAACATACTTAAGATGAAACCAGACAGACTGAATAAATAAACCATGAAGAGAGTCCATGACCTACAGTATCATAAAATGATTCTACAGTAAATACATGTCCTCAGTGATAGTTATATTGCAATGGTTTCCCACAGAGATCTCTTTTCATCTTTGTGAAAACTGTGAAAATCTTTAGAAAAAAATTTCAAGAGGGAAAATGTCAATACATTCCATTAATGACATTTGCCACACTAATTGAATCCGAGCATTATGATTTACAGAACAGATGTGTAAATTGTAATGAAGGATTTTTTTTATTATTATTATTATTATTATTGGAATAACATGAAAGGTGACTTGATGCAAATATACAAGAGAATAAGAGGAATCTAGTTAATCTCTTGTCCCACCTTAAAAAAATGGTAATAAAATTCTATATTATAATGTATAATATTTGTAGGTTTTTTTTGTTTGTTTTTTTGTTGTTTTTTTTCAGATTATATATGTATATTGTCTCTTTAATAATACTAATAAAAATTATTAATTTGTGAGGGATATTTTTGTTTAATTTTAAGGGGTATTTTTTATCTATCTAAATTAATTAATTAATTATAATAGTAATACTAATAATAATCTAATATAATGAATATGAATATTTAATATTATAAATAAATACAATTTTTAATAATATATTATTAAAATATACAATAATTAATTCATAATATAATATTTTAATTTTATAATAAATATATTTATCTATATTTATAAAGTCAATTTAATTTATTACTTTGTGAGGGTTGTGTTTAGATTCAAAACACAAAATATATATATATATATATATATATTTATAAGGGACAATTTAACACAGTATTTTAATACCTTTTACCAAAGTTTATATTAATTAAAAGCTTAGCTGAAAAAGACAGATCTTAATCACTGAACCGAATGCAAACACAGAGCCATTGTTTCAACATCAAAAGCTCTGGGCAGCTGCAGTGTTTTGGCATTCTCTACAGGATGTGTCGCCTGGCTAGCCTGACCCCAGACAGTCTGACATTTCTCCAGCACTGGGCTTTCTGGCACGCCTGCAGCTGTTGAGATGCTCCAGTGTTTGGCAGGAGAAAAGACTGATTAGAAGGTTTTGAAGCAGCCAGGCAGGAGCCCAGAACCTAGAGCCAATCCCATTGAGCCCCACACACACATTTGAGCACACATGCAGGTGTGATCGTCTTTGTGGCCACGTGTCTGCCAGGAATGCTCTTCCTCACCTCCCACCTGTTAATGTTCTTTGTACCCATAATAGTCTGATTTGCTGGTATTTTGCAGCCTTGTTTGTGAAGCAAATCCCTTCTTTTATTGAGGAATCCAGCACAGATGGCAGACGCTGTATGCACTGGTTCACAGAAAGCCATGTCAAAGATTTCAAGTGTTTTTAGATGGCTGAACCAATGAAAGTCCAGAGTGAATGTCAGAGAGCAGCAGGGCGTCTCACAGCAGCCGGTAAAGGTGTGAAAGAGAATATGAAAAATCTAAAAATCACTCTAAACAAACACAGGAACCTGTGGAAATAATTACACCACAGGCCAGTGTTGGTTAAGGTGTTTACTGATCACACACACATGGCTAAAAAGTCAAGAGATGGTGGAGCTCACCTGCTCTGTGTCTGTGAAGTCTTGGCAAAACACATTTATATCTAGTGTTGACTGATGTTGTAACGGTTTGGTATGGAAGACAGGAGGCAAATGCAAGTTGACAGAGTTTATTGTAATGAGATGAGATGGATGAAGGTTGGAGAGTGACGTAGGGACCTCGATGGCAGCACAGACTGGTGAGTAGGTGGGTTGAGTGCGCTGGTAGAGATGACGGTGGTGATACGACGGTCAACGCTGTCTCCTTGGCTGAGGGTAATTTGGGCAAGAGAATAAAGTGGGCTGCCTTCGAGAACCGGTCCACCACGGTTAAAACTACCATGTTGCCCTGGGAGGGAGGGCGGTAATAAAATCTAGAGCGATGTGGGACCAGGGTCTCGAAGGACCTGGCAGCGGTTGGAGTAACCCATCAGGGGGCCGATTGGAAGTCTTACCAGTGGCACAAACCGAGCAAGACAAAACAAAACTGCGAATGTCTCGAGCCATAAGTGGCCACCAGAATCGTTGCTTGACTAAAAATCTAGTACGGTTAACCCCTGGATGGCAAGCTACATTAGAGCAATGTCCCCACTGGATAACGTTGGACCTTAATCCCTCCGGCACAAATAAGCGGTTCGGTGGGCACCCGGGCGGAGGCGTTACCCCTTCTAAGGCCGTTCTGACCTTCGATTCGATCTCCCATGTGAGAGTGGAGACCACTAATGTCTCAGGAAAAATACACTCAGGAGTAGACGGGCGTTCGGAATGGTCAAAAATACGTGACAAAGAATCGGGTTTGATATTTTTGGAACCCGGGCGGTACGAGATAGTAAAGTCAAAACGTCCAAAAAAAAGTGCCCATCGAGCCTGCCTGGAGTTCAACCTTTTGGCGGTGCTAATGTACTCTAAATTCTTGTGGTCAGTCCATACTATAAAAGGAACCCCCGATCCTTCTAACCAGTGTTGCCATTCCTCCAATGCCATCTTAACTGCCAACAATTCTCGGTTACCAATATCGTAATTTCGTTCTGCAGGAGATAAACGATATGAAAAATACGCTCAAGGAAGGACCTTGTCGTCTAAGGGAGAACGTTGCGATAACACCACTCCTACCCTCACCTCTGACGCGTCGACCTCCACCACGAACTGACGTGTAGGGTCAGGGGTAATCAGAATGGTGGCTGAAATGAAACGACTCTTCAGTTTGGCAAACACAGCCTCAGCTGTGTCTGACCACCTGAACGCAGTCTTGGCGGAGGTCAAGGCGGTCAGAGGTGCGGCTAGTTGGCTGAAGTTGCGAATGATACGCCGGTAGAAGTTAGCGAACCCCAGAAACCTCTGTAGGGCATTACGGGAATCTGGACTTGGCCACTCTACCACAGCCTTAACTTTCTCGGGATCCATGCGTATTCCCTCAGTCGACACGATATACCCCAAAAATGGAATCGACTGTGCATGAAACTCGCATTTCTCCGCCTTGACAAAAAGCCCATTCTCTAGCAACCTCTGAAGCACTCGTCGGACGTGCTGCACATGTTCCTGGAGAGAAGAAGAAAAAATCAATATGTCGTCCAGGTAGACATAAATGAACTGATCAATCATATCTCGCAGCACGTCGTTGACGAGTGCCTGGAAGACCGCTGGGGAGTTGGAAAGCCCGAAGGGCATAACCAAATATTCAAAGTGCCCTCTGGGGGTGTTAAAAGCGGTCTTCAATTCATCCCCCTCCCTGATCCGAACCAAATGATACGCATTGCGGAAGTCCAGTTTTGTGAAAATTGACGCTCCCTGCAACCTCTCGAAGGCCGAAGACATCAACGGCAAAGGATAAGTATTCTTTACCGTGATGTTGTTCAGTCCCCGGTAATCAATACAAGGTCGCAGTGATCCGTCCTTCTTTCCCACAAAAAAGAACCCCGCCCCCGCAGGAGAAGAGGAAGGGCGGATGAACTTCGAAGCTAGAGAATCAGAAATATATTTCTCCATAGCCTCCCTTTCCGGAACCGAAAGTGAATATAATTTGCCTTTAGGCGGAGACTTACCTGACAATAAATCTATGGCACAGTCGTAGGGACGATGCGGAGGAAGAGAAGCAGCACGAGACTTACTGAACACTTCCTTCAGATGGAGGTACTCCGCGGGCACGTTAGATAAATCCACCACCTCCTCCTGTAACACAGACATAGACACAGACGGACAGGCAGACACTAAACAAGACTCACGACACTTTTTACACCAGGACAGAATGGAATTAGAGGACCAGTCTATTTTGGGGTTATGGAGGAGGAGCCAAGGGTGCCCAAGGACAATGGGTGCCAGGGGAGAGTCAAGGATGTGAAAGGAAATAGTCTCGGAGTGATTGCCAGATGTGATGAGTGTGATGTCTTCAGTGATGTGTGAGATGGTAGGGAGTTGCTGTCCATTGAGGGCGTGAACAGTGATGTGGTGCGGGAGGGGTCTGAGGGGAATGTGGAGCTGGTGTGCCAATGTGCTGTCCATGAAATTACCCTCTGCCCCTGAGTCCAGTAGTGCTTGAGAGTGGTGGGTCTGTGCTGATCACCTCAGTCTTACCGGGAGGAGCGTAGAGGATGATGATGATGGTGATGAGGTCTTCTCGGCGGAGATCCCACCCGATTGTAGCCCCATACGTACTACCGGGCCTGGCCCGTTTACCGGACAGGTGTGGGCTTGATGTCCGGCTCCCCCGCAGTAGAGGCACAGGCCAAGGGACCTCCGCCTCTCCTTCTCCTCCCAGGAAAGCCGAGCTCGCCCTACCTGCATGGGCTCGTGGTCGTAGGAAGGGCTGGCCGCGTCCCCGCCGCTGAATCGCACGTCTGCCGGTCCCCTGGATGGGGTGCTGAGTAGACTCCTCCTCTCCATCCATGTCAGACGTGCGTCGACCCGTAGTGCCAGTTCGATAAGTCCATTGAGAGACGGGGGAAGATCCAGGGCGTAGATCTCCCTCTGGACGCTGTCAGCCAGCCCATGCAGGAACATGTCCCACTGCGCCTCCTCGTTCCAATGGCACTCCACCGCCAGGGTCCGGAACTCGATTGAATAGTCTGAGACGGATCTCTCCTGCTGGCGTAACTCCGCCAGCCTCCTGGCCGCCTCCCGTCCTGCGGCGGCCCGATCAAAGACCCGCCTCATCTCGGCGGAGAGCGCCTGGAACGAGGCGCAGCATGGGTCCTGGTTCTCCCACACCGCTGTCCCCCATAGTGCCGCCCTCCCAGAGAGCAGCGTCAATACGAAGGCCACCTTGGCTCTTTCGTTAGAAAAGGTTCTTGGCTGAAGGGAAAAAATGCAGAAGTTAGGCTCACCCGAGTATGTCTCCGGGATAGGGAGGTGTGGTTCTGGCTGGGAGGTGGTGACTGGTGGTATAGGGAGAACAGGCGGTGTGGGCGGCGCAGTGGGAGCTCGAAGAAGATGGAATTGTTGGGTGAGCTCGGACACCTGCGTCACCAAGGTTTGAACCGCGCGACCAGTGTCGTCAAGACTCCTCTCCTGGGAGTCCATCCTCCGAACACTGGCGCTGAGAAACTCCTCGAGGGTGGAATGGTGACTACTCGCTGCCTCCATAATGGTCAGATTGTTCTGTAACGGTTTGGTTACAGGAGGCAAATGCAAGTTGACAGAGTTTATTGTAATTAGATGAGATGGATGAAGGTTGGAGAGTGACGCAGGGACCTCGATGGCATCACAGACTGGTGAGTAGGTGGGTTGAGTGCGCTGGTAGAGATGACGGTGGTGGGAGATCCGTGAGAGGTGAAGATAATCCGTGTGAGAGAGGAACAATCCAGAGACGACCAAACAAGAGACAAGCAAGAGCAGGAACATGAGAATAAGGACAGACATCTAACACGGAGGACCTCAAACAACGATCTGACAAACAAGAGACGAAAGACAGGGTGTTAAATAGGCAGTTGGAATGAGATGCACCTGATCAGACGATCAGCGGCAACACCCACATGAAACAATCAACATGACGTAACATGAATACAGCTGGAGACGGTGCATTCATGAACCGTGACAGATGTGTTCCGAATAAAGTAATTTTCCAATATGATAGCTTATTTAGACTTTTTATGTATTTGATAAGACATACACCCTTAAATTAGCGCTGCAGTAAAACACTTTATGGCACATTACAAATACATACTGTACTGTACATACACAACATATACAGTATTTAACAAAATCATCCAGTTGTGTAAATATTCTGTATGATTTTCCAAAATCATTGAGGTTACCTATGAAATAAATTAAAATGATAACAAATAAATTTATTTTAAAAATTGCACCATTTTCCCAGCAACATGTAAATCACAAATGTGTCAAATAAATATATTTTAAATGTTTTTGACTGGACTGTAAATCTTCTCTAGTATTTTACTGCAACTTTATTTTTGTTGAGTCTATTGCTTTAATTATTTTAACAAAACAGCATTTTGTTGTAACTGATTTGTAGATTTGATTGTTTCATTGATTTGTCCACAGTGTACTGGAGTCAAGCCCTATTGTAGATTTTCATTCTCTATTGTAGGTTCTCCATTTGGTTTGAGGACAAGTTTCGCGTTTTTAGCATAGCTGCTTAAGCCTGTCATCTCTGTTGAAGCCTTAAAGGTTCATTGTGAAAGTATGAAATAAAAATAAAAAAAGATCTTTCAAGTGTCTCTTGGAACTGTCTCCACTGTTGTATGCATTGCTGAAGTCTCTGCCTCTATGTCCCTTTCGCTCTGGCTATGAAGCTTTTCATTCATCCAGGTGTTGCTCAAAAGTCATAGACTCTTTCTCCTTTCATCTCTCTCTTTTCTCTTTGTCTGCTCTCAGATTAAGACAATGCCAAATCAATGTTTTCAGGCCAATCCTTCAGATCCATTTCCTCATGAGGAGCTTGAGTCCGTCAGCCTCTCACTCTCCCTCTGCTTCTTATTATGTTTCCTTCTTCTGTCAGCCTCTTCTGATCACAAGATGTCTTTCCTTGGCAGAACCATGGAGAAGTGGGTAGTAAAATACGCAGAATCCTTTTGCTGAAAGCTTATTTGAAGGATTGAGCCTCTGAACATGTATTTCAAACACAGCCATTCTTTAAATTTCATCACTGAAAACTAATGTAGAAAGGAGAAAGATGCAAAAGAAAACTGGGTGGCTCAAGTAAAATAAAATATGCTGTTTTGAAATAAAAAGAGAACTTTAGCCTTGTCATTCTCTGATTTCTTAGACAAAACAACAGTATGAGAGACTGATAAGAGTAAGCATTTTATTCATGTTTGTGCAGACTGTACTTGCTCAACTTATGATTCTTTATCCAATTAACAAAAACATAAGACACGTAACAGAAACACTTTTCAATGAGGTCACATTAGTTAACATTGAATAATGCATTAACTAAAACAATGAGTGATACATTTGTTACAGAATTTATTTATTTTGGTTTACTGTTCATTTTTAGTTCATGTCAGGTTCATTAAATGTGAAGAGATGCAACTTTTGATTTAAGTAAAGTTAAGTAAATGTTAAGAATTTTTTATTGTTAGTTCATGTTAAATTTATCTTTTTTTGTTATTGTATATGTTGTATATTGTAGATAGGTCACATGATGCAATTTGAAATTTTCCTTTCTCTTTGGAGTGTTACAAGCTGTTTATGAATAGATACGATCCCTAAAGTTGCAAAAACTGAAGTCTCCAACAAATCAGAGGTTAAGTTGTATTTACAGCACTGTTCCAGAACAGTTCAACCCAAATATTCAGAGGTGTGCAGTGCATTTTACGGAGGACGATGACTATTTCCTGAACCTGGCTGTGCACAAAGACTGTTTCTATAAAGTGGGGCAATTCCAACTTTGCAAGGACAGTCTGGTGCTTCTGACTAACAGTCTGTAAGTATGCTTTCATATTTAAAGAATTTGCCACTGACGAATCAAACGTGAGTTTTTAGCAGTGTAGAGTAACACTCGTTGTTTTCTTGTTTTGGTTTTATCGTTATGCTGGACAATACGCAACGCAATCCGTAAAAAGACTACTGAGAAATTCATTATAATCAGTATAATTATGTCTCCACTGGATGCAGCAAATGCCTCGTTTAATGGGTTTTATTGGTTTTGTCTCGTCATGCCGGGACATGGCATCACAGTATGGTAAGGGGCATAACATTTCCATCACACGCTTGAGGTATTCGGCCAATCACAATGCACTGAATAGCTGGCAAATCAGAGCACCCCTCACTTTTCAGAACGATGAGCTTTGTAAAATTCTACGAGTTTCAGAGATGTGGAGCATAGAGGAGAAACTATAATGTACAGTATGTGGAAAATAATGTGTTTTTTTTGCCTTAAATAAACACATTTCATTACACCAAATACACAAGATAATGTTTTTATTAGCAACGTCATATGACCCCTTTATCTTAATAATAGATTTGTTTCTTAAGCACTCAGCTTTTTTGAAACTGATATAATATGTTTTATGGTGTTTCATTCTTCTACCCCCTTGCCATGTTGCTATGTATTTGTTAACAATTGTGTGAACGCATTATGCAGTTACTTGAGCCGTAAAATTAACTTACTTTTATAGAGTGGCCATAGAATTGTTTGTTGTTTGTGAAATGACCCAGATAAGTGTGATTTAAAAGGTTTTATCAGCTTGTCTCTTAAATAAACCTACAAGCTAAACTGTCAGCTGTGACGCATGGCAGCTGGGGCCAGAGCTGCATTTATTTTGCCATTTGGTGAATCAGATCAATTGATCATTTGTCTCTTTGGTAAGACTCCAGAAGTCAAGAAAGAGCAGAATACTAATTAACAGAGGACTGAAAGAGGCACTTGGCCCACTGTGATGCACAAAAACACACTTTAAAAAAAAAACTGAAAAGAGGATAAATGTATTATTTATGGTTTATTTCCTGCAATATGTCCATTAAGATGTCTTACACTCCCTGACATGGCTCTAAACCTGCCTGTAACATTTTAATGTTCTTTGTCTCTGGTGGCTTCCCCTTTGTATTTATGGTCATAATTTGTTATCTTTAAAAGGAAGACTTATGACCATTAAACCTGCAGTTCACAACCTCGTCGTGTTGATTGGCGGCTCTCGGTTGGATTTTGTCAATTATCAAGAGGTTGATTTAAGAGAGCAAGTGTAGTCATGAATAAGACATATGGTGAAACAGAGAGGAAGATATGTTAATTCAGTCCTAGGATGATGTAGACTGTGATGAGGTTGAAGAGAATTAAGTAGTTTTGAACTGTTCTGGGACCTGTGGGTGGGTTCAAGAAGGCTAATAATGAATAAAGGCTTCCTCACACTGACAGTTATTAAGTTTAATGGCTATCATAGGACTCCTCCCAAGGCCACTGGATGGCTGAAGATAAATGAAATCTTTTTTCTTCAGCAGTTAGGGGGATGTTCTGGAGCAGCAGTGGTAAGTGTTTAAAATGAAATCAGATGAATTCGAAGTAATTAAATACATAGATAAATACAAAATAAAACTTTGCATTATTTACCAGGAGAGCTTTGTATAATACAAATCATAATAAAATAAAATATTTTTGTTTTTGGGAAATAGTATTGTTAAAAAAAAAAAAAAAAAAACCATGCACTGATTGGCAACTGTTAAGATGCTCTTTCTGCAGTTTACGTCGTGGTAGTCTTTTTAAGGAACACCATCAGTGTGTCTGAAATTGCGTACTAAGTAGGTACTACATTTGAATACTTTAAATGTAGTACATAAATTACTTTATGACTGCTAAAAAAGTGTGTATAATAGTATAAATAGGGGTGGAATATATGTAAAACTGACATCTAAATAGGCGTCTATCAGAGGTTTGTACACAGCAGGTACTTTCCAGATGAAGTGATCTTTTAACAGATATCTTGCAGACATATGTGTGCTATCTGGGACCACACAGAAGTAATCAATAACGTAATCAGGAAGTTTTCTCTTGTCTTTGATATACCATTATATTAATTTGAAAAACATTAATTATATCTATCAAGCCAAGGTTTGTCTGAGCTTCCCTTACAGTAAAAGCAAACTAATAAGAATATACACTCTCACGTGGCCAAAACTCACTGATGCCATCTTGTGCAACTATTCCATACAGGTTGCGAACTCACATTCATTTGCAACAGTGCACCATGGTTTCATGAGCTAAATATGTAAACAGCCGGTGAAGAGGAGCTTAGGGATTTCTTTTCCTGGCCTCATTCTGACAAACAAGAAATGGTTTGAAATGGTCAGGAGATGATTGGATATGACTGCTTGTGCTTGGGGAGCTGGTATAATTGTTTGATCTTAACCAGAGATTTGCCTGACTAGCTGCTCCATAATGGTCTTCCCATGAGTCATTGCTCCTCATCTGAGAGGTGTCTCATGAGCAAAGGGCAGCACTGCTGTCAAAGTCAACTTCTCTGAGAGGCTGCAAGCTCATTTGTCATCTCTTCTAACTGTCTTACTCTTTGTCTCTGCTTTTCTCTATTCTTTTTCCATTTAACCTAGACACAGAACCCATATGCCATTGGAGCTCTCCTCATTAGTTGTCAAAACCCTTGTAGAATCAAAAAGATCTTCAATTTGACCCTTTTTGACAGTTTTATTCAAAATGCTAATTTAAACAAACAGGTATATGCACACACACACACACACACATTATGTATGTATGTATTTATGTGCGTGTACAGTATATATATATATATATATATATATATATATATATATATATATATATATATATATATATATATATATACAGAGCTGGAAATATTACTTACAAATAGTAGTCCCTTTCTGGTTCCTAATTACATGATTAAAAAAAAGTTTAGTTAGTCCATTACATTGGACATTTTAGGTAACATAATCAGACTATTTTTTTAATTATTACTTTTAGATTACTTTTGACCTAACACACATTTATATAGGATACTCTTATACCATATTGATATTAAAATACAAAGAGTAATAAATTCTATTCCATTTTTTGTAATTAACAACATGAAGTACATTAAACAGTATATTAAGATATTAAGGTTTCCCAAACGGGTTCATAAAGGAACTGCAGGGGGTTTGTGAGTTTAATGAAAAGCTAATAATGAATTAAATCATAACAATGTGCAATTTAAATAAATTATTTAAAAATAATATCAATCAAACTAAAACTCTTACTCAAAATATATATAGTTTTATTTATCATTTTATTATTTAAATGTAAAATGTATTTGTTGAACTGATATATAAAGACAGCTGTAATGTGCATTTCATGCAAGAAAATTACAAAATGATTGAGGGTGATTTCATTCACACTATCATGAACTGTTTTCCTTGCTCTCTCTCTCTCTCTCTCTCTAACCTTGAGCTGTTGCATCCTGCATAAGCAGCAGTCATTGATATGGCTGCAGCTGGATTCACTAAGGTGAGAGGAAATATAAGATTTTAAATCAATGGAGAAGGAGACTATTGAATGCAAGGTGCACTTCCACATAGTTAGCAGTAATGGTTTCTTATCTAGCTAATTCCCTTCTGGAATTGAATGTGGCACAGCAGAAAACAGATGCCAGAAAGAGAGAAGCTGCATTTCCTTCTTGTCATGTCTGTCTTCTTCCTGTCTCTTTCAGCTGTCCAGTATTCTCATTGTGATTGGTTCGGTGATGTTAAAGGAATATTTCAGCCAAAAATGAAAATTCTGTCATCATTTACTCACCCTTAATCATTGTATTTTGTGTTACATGTTAAATAAATAATAATAAAATATATATTGGAATCTATAGTTCCATGAAGAACCTTTAACATCCATGGAAACTTTTCATTGCACAAAAGGATCTTTGGGAAACCCTAAATGCTGGTTCTATGCCATCACTTAATGTCATTTAAATGGTTGAGAATAAAATGAACTTATTGTTGACGTGGCAGACAGATAATATGTTTTTATTCTGCGCTGGCAACTAGCAGTCATGCTGTCATTGAAAAAAATCTAGGACCTTGTAGCTACTGTAAACCTCATAAAACTTGACACCAGAAGCTCATAGAACCTGTTATATATCATACAGATAAACCTCATTGATCAGATGCCAGGCCAATTGTTCCCCAAAGCCTTCCCTTCATCTGTGGCAATTCATGAGCAATGTGAGAGTGAATCATGCTTAAGGTGGAAATGTACTGTAGCTATTAGCTTTTGGGTTTTAACATTATTAAGGATCAGTCACAGTAAAATTAATCTAACAGCGGCTCATTGATGCTGTTGGAATGCACTCATTTACATGATGTAATTTTAATGACTTGGAGAATGAGAGAACAGGTGGCCATGGATATGCCTGAACTGTCTTACCCACTCCTTTTGTCTATTTGTCGCACCCCACATTGTTTCTGACTCAAATACTGGATGGTGGTGTCTGATAATCTAAACTGCTCAGAAAATGAGAATAGACAGATGCAGAATATAGAGTTATTTTAGTTTTATTATAATAGAGTTCTGATCATACAATGGCTGCTTCCTTCAAAAGGCAGTTATTATAAAGCTCAATAAAGGATGTCGCAGCAGGTACAAACTGTCTGCTGAGGAAAGCAGATGGGAGATGAAAGGAAAGAGAAATGGAACCTATTTAGTCCTCTTTTGGGGGTATATTCTACAAGAGAGACAGGCCTCATTTACCCACTAAATATCAACAAACAAAGCAAGTACCATCCAAAGATCACCTTAGTAAGTGTGTGGGTTGATATCAGGTTTAAAGCTCTCAGCAGGTTACACTATTCACAGGCAAGATCAGAATGAAGTGTTTTCAGGCGTGACCATCTACAGACTCTGTGATTGCCGCAGCGTATCACTGCAGTCATCCAGGAGAAGAGAGTCTGTAAAAAACCACATCTGGACTTCAATTCCTGAAACAGCTTCTACTGTAACTCACAGCGGGACTGAAAGCTCAGAGGGCTGCTCATACTTCTCTCTTTTCTCTTCTGCTCTTCTATCACTTTTAGCCCCCATTACGCCTCTGTAGATAACAGTGACCTTATCTGAATGCACTTGTGACATAATATCACATCTGCTCTGGACTCAGCTGGCCAGATATCACCAATGACGACAGTACAAGTATTGAAAAAAGGGACCATACTCTGTAAATACTTTTTTTTGTATGTGTACTGACTACTGTTAGCTTTAAAGCTCTTCTTTGAAAGAAATACTAGCACTGGGACTCTTAAATTCATTAGAATGGGCCAAGGGTACAGAATACCAAGAGTACAGGTGATATGTTATCTTGCCATTATGGCAGTAATGTTGTTATTTAACAAACTAAAACTATTAAAAATAGTTTTTGGTCATTAAGATTTTGCTGAGGTAAAATCTAACTGAGATCAGTAAGTTTAAGTTGAAGCACTAAAACTCAAAGCTATAGAAATATTTTAACTAACTTATAAAATAGAACTAAACTAACTAATAACAATGACAAAAGCACAAAAATATTCACAGTACTTTCAGTAGAACAAGGAAAATCTTATATTTTGAAGAATCTTTATGCAGCTTATCCATATACAGGAACATTTTAAAGTTCCCAAAACCTCTTAAAAATAAAGGATCCTTTCCATTCCACAAAAGGGAAAAAGACTGATTATTGGATTTTTTCAATATTCTTCACACTAATTTATTTTAAGAACTGTTCACTGAACAGTTCTCTTTGGGGAACCAAAAGTGGTTCTTCTTAGGCTTTGCTGTAAAACCCCTTTTTGGAACCTTTATTAATAACAGTGTATGGTGTCTGTAGTAAGAAACTGTTGGATAGATATTGTCTTTTTAATATGACACATCAGACATCATTAAATGCAATTAGCACAGAACCACGCTGAGGTTTGGGCAGCTGAGAGGGACCTTGGCTAGTCAAGCACCAGAAGTAGCCCTGACCAGTGGCAATCATCCCAAGCTGAGTTCTGTTTAGACGATGGGGAACAGCTAGGCAGAAGAGTGGCGAGCGGGAAAGATTTGGTGAACAGATGGTGGTGTGAAGAGCATTTACCCCTCTCTCACTAATCACAGAAATAGCCAGTGCTTGCTAACAGCTTCTTACTTGAAAGGTTGAAGATGTCTTCTCAACGCTTGTCATAACTAATAATGAGAGCGTTGTGGCTCATGGCAGTGAAATTATTGATGAAAATAAGGATTTTGTTTATTATTATTATTATCATCATCATCATCATCATCATTAGCATTTTTTTCTAATCTTTTCCAGAGCATTAATTAGCTCACTCAAACACAAATTTGTCCACAAAATTAATATTTTATGTTGTTTAAATTTGTGAATATTTATTTGTTAAGACATTATTTATTTAATAGATTTTACATGACTAAAATATGGACCACATTTAAAAAAAAAACTTACAACAAACAACAAACACAAAATTTTCAGTTGTATAAATTAGGCATATATGCTTGTGAAATAAAGTTACATGTGTTTTTTTTGTTTTTTTTTCAAATATATTTTGTTGTTTTTATCTACATTGACAAAAGAAATAGTGATATAAAATGCTTTTTACATGTGCCAAGATAGTCACTGTTGTAAAATGAACATCAGGGAGGTGTTATAGTGTAATAAGTACACATTGTGTGCGGAGACAGAAGGAGAACACTATGTCTCATGTAAAAATCAGAACATCAAACATATGACATTAACATTTTATTCTGTACAACCCTGAACACAGGGAGAAAAGTACATGTGCCTTCTTATTTGAAAAGCAATACGGCGGATGGAAAATTGTATTTGTATAATAGTGCACATTACTGACAGTGAGTGCCTCAATAAAGACTTTTTATTCCAGGAGACCTTTTCATGGCTGTCTTTACTTAGTTCTCCTGTCATATAAAGGTAATACATGCTGTAGATTAGTGTTGAACAGCCCTGGAGGAAGCGTATGTCTGATCTCATCAAAACAGCAATACCAGGAGACAATGTCCAAACACTAAGGTCACACCAGTGATAATTACTGCACTGAGCCTGTGCAGGTAATGCATCTGGACAATGCGCACTTTCTCCAGACATGATAATGAGATCAAGCATTTATTTTTATGTCCTTAGTGCCTTTGCACAAACTGTAAAGTAGTTGCTTAAAGCTGGTACTGCATTATATCTATCTATCTATCTATCTATCTATCTATCTATCTATCTATCTATCTATCTATCTATCTATCTATCTATCTATCTATCTATCTATCTATCTATCTATCTATCTATCTATCTATCTATATCTATCTATCAATCTATCTATCTATCTATCTATCTATCTATTGTTCTATCTATCGTTTTATCTATCGTTCTATCTATTGCAAAACTCTGGCCTTATGTGCTCATATAAAAGCATCTCAGAACATGGAGCTGAGCTGAGTTCTCATAAGCAGATTCATCTCACACTGATCTCCTTGCATTTCTGCACCACACCACATTCTATTGCTGATCCTGAATATGAAGGGACGGATGGAATCCATTTCTTTCAGAAATGCAATTTTAGCACTTAGAGACCTTAAAGGCCCAGGTAAGTGAGACAGGGTGGGATGCGTATGAAGAATTTGGCTTTGCAGAAATCAATAAAACGGCGTGTAGGGGAAGGAATTACATTGCAGTGCTCAAGGTTACACCGAGCAACATGGATGTGGGAAGCAGACGTTTATAAGTACTTATTTGTCTCTCTCAGCACTAAACGGAGAGCCAAGAATTTATAAGGAAAGAGAGCAGGGATCTTAAAGGCTATGAATATGACAGCAAGGTTCGTTTGAGAGGATGTTTTATGAGGCTTTTATGGCAGAAGTTGTGTGGTAAACAAGTCACTTCAAGACGTCAATCCTGTGGGGGCACCTGGCATTATTGTTCAAGTGATTGTTCCAAGTCTCATTTTTCAGACACACTTCTGGCCAGTCAGATGACCCACCTTGATTCACACTCTGCAATTAGTGTAGTTTTGCATGTTTGCAGCAAGTTTTGAGTGATTACTGTCCCTATGATCAAGATAGTATTAGAGTTATATCAATTCCATGAAAATATTAATTTAAATAATCATTCAAAATATTTTTATAAAGCACAAAGAAATACTAATAAAATGGCTTGCAAGGTCTTCAGTATTTTTATTATTTTTACAATGGTAAATATGTTCATTTAGTAGCATTCCCAGTGAACTTCAGATTTGCAATGCAAGGATTTGTTAAAAGGCACATACTGCCTTTCTTTGTTAAGTGAATGCTTTTATTTTTAAATAAAGAGTAATAAAGAAATTAGAGAATAGAGAGTAATAAAGAAATAAAGAAGTAGAAGTTAAGTGTGACAATATTATATGTCTGTGATGACTTTTGGTTATGGCCTACAAGAAGTTGAGCTGCAAAATTTTTATCATTTTGATTATCTTTTGTCCTTGTAATCATGTTAAGGATTTAAGATGATTAATTGCAGAAAGTCACTCATAATAAGAAAAGGTAAATGAGCCTTTCATTCCTAAACATGAAGGAGCATTAGCCTGGCATAGAATAAACCCAATCAAATCCAAACAGGGCTTTCAACTCATATCATGTTCCACAGTTCTGCATTCAAAGGAGAATGGCAGAAAGGATGAAGGCAAAGAACATGGGGATTGATTGAGACATCTCTATTAATTAAAGACATACAAATACTCTCGGTATGATGGGCCTTTTGAAAAACTTCACAACTCGAGCTTCAAAGTGCCGTGTTAAGAGGGAGGATAGGCCATCATGTTATATAGATCTGCCTTTCGAGCTCACTCCACAAAATAAGAAGAAAAACATCATTAAAGTCCAGCAAAACTTCAGCCACGAAGGACTAGATCCCCTAGCCAAAGGTTGATAGAAATATACTAAATTCAATAAAACTTTTAAATGGCAGCATTTTCATGATATATTAGTTTTATTGGTTGAAAGATATGAAATAGACTGACCGATCTGTCAGGAACTCTACTTGGATGGGGAAGTAAATTGGAAGAGGGCTATTAAAACAATCTGAAAGCATAATTCTGTGCTTCAGCGGTTGCTGAAGAAAGAACAAATAGTTTGGTACACTTAGGAATAAGTAAATTGCCCAAAAAGAGCTTTTTAATGATTATTGAATATTTTTGCTAGAGATGAGCTACTCAGAGAAACAGAAGAACAGATGCTAATTTGGTAAAGTACAAGATCTGCTTTCAAGGACAAAT
This sequence comes from Carassius carassius, assembly GCF_963082965.1. Taxonomy (NCBI): domain Eukaryota; kingdom Metazoa; phylum Chordata; class Actinopteri; order Cypriniformes; family Cyprinidae; genus Carassius; species Carassius carassius. Next base: position 14,112,825 of record NC_081787.1, on the reverse strand, counting down.
TACCAATATATTAATGTTTTATCTGTAAATTAGAAAGTACAAAAATAAATAATTAAAACTTCTATTTAACCATATTTTGGGGATAAATGTGTACCTGACAAAATCTCCAAAAACCTCCCTTTGGGGACATCCTCATTTGTAAACCTGATATAAAAAATAAAGTAAACAAAGGTTTTTTTTTGTTTCATTGTTAAAATGCAGAAGGTTTCCTTTGAGGGGAAGGTTTAGGTGTAGGGTTGGTGTAGGGCGATAGAATGTACAGTTTGTACAGTATAAAAAACATTACACCTATGGAATGTCACCCATTTATTCTGAGTGTGTGGATATTGCAGAAAGAAATGGTTAGCACTTCATTTTTATCTGGCATTTTTCTTAACTGTTTCCTGATAAATTATATAGGATACATGTCTTATTAGCACTGACACGGAGAAGAGAGTGGAAAGCTGAAAGTGTATCTGTGCTTTCAGTATTGATGTATCAGACAGAAGGGACCATTTATGCGGGGTAGGCTGAAACTAATTGCTTGCAGCATCTTAAAAACATTTAATCTTTTATTCCTTTAAAGGGCAATTATCTGTTGTTGTTTTTTCTTCTTCTTCTTAATATTATTAATAATAATTATTATTTGTTGTTGTTGTTGATGTTGATGTTGCTGCTGTTAATAATAATAATAATAATAATCCACAGAATGAAAGTACAAAGAATATATATCATAAAATATGATATATCGAAAATATATATATATATATATATATATATATATATATATATATATATATAAACATGACTCCACGTGTTGTAGCTAAATTCTCAAGCTAGTAAAGATTCTCTGAGAGAAGCGAGGCAGGTCCCTTCATCTGTCCATCGCAGACACTCAAAGCTCTGTCTTTGTTCGGGTCAGCTGAAGTAGAGAGATGTTTCTGTCTTGTCAGGATGAAAGAACTGAAGAAGCTGGAGTTTGAAGCCCTTGATCTGGTCAGTGCTGCTCCAGTGGACAATGAGTATTCACACCACCAGCACTACTAGATGTGTTTGATGAAGAGAAAGTTATGGTTGATATTTAACATATATTTTGTTTACTAACTGAAATTGAGCCAAGGGCATACACAACAGCAAATATGAGGAGTGAGGGAGTAAGTTTGAACTGCTTTCTAGCCTTCAGAGGTGTGCACCAAGCAAACATCAGAGAATGTCATCCATAATTGCCTCCAAGATCCATCTCGCTCTGTGCTCAGCTCGCTGGCCTGTGTGGAGAAGCCATAGGCTACCTTGTTTCACAGTAATGTCAAAGCTGCCTATTGTTACAGTAGTGCTGCTGCTATATATTTGATTATTTAACATTATTACCCAAGCAGCATGAGATGGAGAAAATAATCATAAATAACAGCTTTCCCACTGTGATGCCTATTGTCTGTCAGTCTAATTTAATCCCCCATTAAAATGAGTGACGGTGGGCACTAAATGAATCAGCTCAGGTTCAGACTCTCTGTAACTCATCTCACCATTCGCCAGCAGACTCATTAAATCAGTCAAACCTCCGCCCTCGTTTGACCAACCTCTTCCATGACACTTATGAATTTAATGAACAGTCTGAATGCGTGAGATAAAGGGAAGTGTTCAGACAGGACATTGTCAGATAGGAGAATATAACTTTCTGTCACTTTCAGTGGTATGGACCATTTAGAAATTCATAATTTAAAAATCATGAATTAAAAATCATGAAGTATGTCAGTATAGTTCTAATTTTGTTACTTTGACAAAGCTCACAGACATGGACTAAAAGCCACAAAACTCCACTTCATGTTTTATGAGACCATTCACTTCTGTAGATTATCAGTTTGCTAATCATCATCAGTCCACAGATCATAAGACCAGTGGTTTCCAATTTTAGAATAGGTATCCACTGCACTGGGTTCATTTCAAATGTATAAACGTGAATCAAGTAAAAAGTTCATAATCTGTTCACTGTTTACTAAAGCAACAGCTGTTCTTTGAGGTTTTGTGTTTTTAACACTAGAAAACCGCTGGCACGCAATAGGCCTGTGTTTCTCTTAAGATGCAGCAGAGGACAAATATCTTGTTTTTATTGTATCCCTGTTTCTTTTCTTTCAGGGACCATTAAGATTGTGCACACACCAAGAGATTCCAGTCTTCAAGTCAGCGAGTTCATTGTAATCTAACAACCTTGTGCATACTAAAGAGTGCTCCTCAGATAGGCTGTCGATTATGGCTGCCACATGAAGGTCTGAAGAAATGTTTTGCTTTTTTAAGGTCTGTTTTGCTCCAGTGTCCTGGTGTGTCAATTAAAAGGTTCAAGAGGAAGAGAGAAGAAGAAGATTGTGGTCATGATGTGATTTGTTTTCTGACTTATTTTTACAATTTAGTTATTGTTACAATTGCTTAATGCTGATGAAGTTACAGTAGCCTACATTTAGTAAGTATTTGGTATTTTTACTCATTTTTCTATTTATGTGGAAAATTAATGAATGAGATTGATGTGGGAAAAAACTAATGTGAGCATATGGCTCTGTAACAGAAGGAGGATCTGAATATTTTCTGAATGCACTATACATGTTGTTATACAAAAAAGTTCAGATTTGATGGATAGAATCTGATTGATGGAGTCTTTCGACGCAAACTTTGATTAGAAAAATGTAGTTTTTCATTGGGCATCCTGGCTAAATTAAATTCATCAAATTTCATAATCGTGAGGCCCACAGTGGCATGACTGTCAGCCATGACATCTTATTATTAGCCATGACGGCAAGCAATGAGTCTGTTAATGCAATAAGACAAATGAAGACGGCCACAGATATGACAAAGACAAGCAAATCCAATCCCATGGCTTTTCTTCATAACATTTAACTCATAAAAATTCTGGCCATGAGCTTAGATGGTCATCTGCTGCAATTTAAAGCACTATTGCAGCTGCAAGCAATAATATAAATTTCATTTAAAAGCTTATTTGGTTGTTTTCAACCATTTTTGACTTCATTACAGCAGACTTAAGTGAAGATCCTGTATGTTTCTAATTGCTCTTAATTACATCCTGACAATTTAATTATAACTCTTCTCATGTCATTTACGTTTCTTGTATTCTAGATATCATTAAGAACTGCAGAAAAATTAGTGTACATTTTTTTGCGAAGCATGATTGGCAAGAACCATTGTAGCTGTGTTTCCAGCACTACTCTTATTGTTGTTGTTGTCATTCTCATAAGCACAATGTATTCTCCTAATGTATTCATCACTCGCTCAGGGGACCTGCAGAGCCTGAAGAAACTCTTTGGTGAATACTGAATGAGGAGAGAGCATAGGTTCAAACAGAGAGGCTTCCCTCTGGGGTTAATAACTCTGCTCCGCTGCCTGTTGAGGCCCCAGCGTTTGTATATGAAACCTAAAAGCCATCCTTGGCAATATGCTGCTGATGTTCTCTTTTGAAGATGCATAGATAACATCTATCTATCTTTAAAAGCATGTACAATTAGATTGGTGATCTTTGACACATAACCTAAGACTGCAATGCGTAATGGATAGTGCTTATAGTATGCATATTAGATAATACTGAACTACATGCAAACCAACATCTTGATAGAAATAGGCTCTGGAGTCTGGACCCCCTGTTCTCGGTCCCACCTTGCTCCCACTTGTGACGCCGCTGTTCAGGATCACATGGGAAGTGCATCGCTGAATTTTTCACAGTAGTATGCTGCTCTCTTGTGGTAAAAACAGACATATTCAGCATTGTATTAAATGCAAGTTATCAAAGTGCATGAAGCTTTACATTACTGCATTTGTGTGACTGTGAAATACATTTAAAAATAACTACATATAAAATGTATGAAGTAATCTGGCACAATTACATTTGCTTACTACCACTGACTTAACATTATCAGCACATTTTTTCCACCATCCTTAGCTTATGGCTGCTATATCTTGATCTTGGTTCTTCAGGTACTTTGACACCACCATCCATTTTACTTTTTAATTTAGGAAAAAAGTAATTGTAACAAACTGAATATTAAGTAAAAAAAATAGTAAAAAAAAAAAAGAAAAAAAAAAATTGTGAAATGACCTGTGTAGCATGGGAGTGACAGTAGTCTGCACCTTTGACCACTGCATTGGGTAAAGCATAAAGTGTTTCGCTGAACCTTTTATTTTATTTTATTTTATTTTATTTTATTTTATTTATCTCCCCGATTTTGATTTTGCTTGTAGCCTACAGCAAAGCTTGCTGAAGTTACATCACCATGACTTGGCAAATGAGATGAGAGAACTTTGTACTTTATTATCTACATGCTTAAAGGGCAATAATGTTGGTTTTAGTTTGTATATATTGTAGTGATTCAAATACAGCCTATAAGAAAAAAAGTACTAATAGCCTATGGAGCCTATTAAAAGTTCAAAATTTACACAAGGTAATATATATATATATATATATATATATATATATATATATATATATATATATATATATATATATATATATATATATATATATATGTAATAAATTAATAGATATTAATAAGGCTCTTTGTCAAGTGTCAGGATGAAAAAAAGTTGTAATTTGGTTTGGTCTTCGGGGTAATAAAGGGTTTGTGGATGCTGTTTGTTTTTCTGTTTTTTGTTTTTTACTTTTCGCTTTAGCTTCGTCTTCTCTAAAGATGGCTTTCATTTTCTGTTTATTTTAGGGCGGAATGCCGGATTGAACCAATCATTAACCGCTACACAAGCGCGTGTGTGTCCCACCCTCTCCCTCTCTCTCTCTCCCTCTCCCTCTCTTTCTCTCTCTGGGCTGAAAGGATACTCATCATCTTTGCTGAAGCGTCTCACAGCGGAGAAAAAACATGGCAGCTGCGAACCGTGTCCTTATTTACGGCGGAAAAGGAGCTCTTGGCTCGACATGTGTGCATTATTTTAAGTCAAAAGGCTGGGTGAGTAGAAAAGCCTCTTTACTGTGATTCTATAGGAGCCGAGTCACTGTGAGTTGCGTGCTGACACCTGTTGATGTGACGGGACTTTGCTTTTGCATTATTCTGCTTGCATGTTTGTTTTTAACAGCATGTATTTATAACTTGTAGCATAGCTAAAACGTGTTTCTTTTGTGTTAAAGTGGGTTGCCAGTATTGACATCGTCGCGAATGAAGAAGCGAACGCAAACGTCCTGGTGAAGCTCTGCGAGTCATTCACCGATCAAGCTGCTCAGGTGGGTGGAGCCAAAGTCCTGACGTCACCTCGCCGTGTGTCTGTCACAACATATGGCTTATTAAATTGCCATTTGTCATGCTGCCATTTACTTTCCATTTACACTGCCTAAGTAATTTCCTGTCTTGCCATGAAATCCCCAACTGTTTTATTGGCTTTATTGTGTCTGCCATTGACAGTGTCTGCCATTGACATTGTCTCTCGTTTTATGGTTTTCTAAAACTATTGTGCTTACACACTTGAAATTATCAATCCTAGGCCATCATGAACCTTCTTTCGCCACTCCAGTTAACACGCTTGCTGTCGATGTTCTGCTTTTGTATTCCTTTGGACATGGCATTAATTTTTCTTTAACTGTACAAAGCTCATAGAGCATGTAGAGTATTGTCTCATTAGTAAAGTGATTTGATGCAGGTGACATCGGATGTAGCCACTTTACTTGGGGAACACAAGGTTGACGCCATTGTTTGTGTGGCAGGAGGATGGGCTGGAGGAAACTGTAGCTCAAAAGGTCAGCATATCTTAATTATCGCACCATCCCAAGCTTTTTTTTCACCTAAGGTCATATTTTATTGTAGATTTCAATCAGTTCATAATATAATTGGTTTTGCTGGAGTTATTAATAGAAACTTTCTTTCTCGCTTACTTGTTTCAGACTTGTATAAGAACTCTGATATGATGTGGAAACAGAGTGTCTGGACCTCCACCATTTCCAGTTATCTTGCATCGCTCCACCTGAACCCAGGAGGCCTGCTGACCCTCTCTGGAGCAAAGGCCTCACTGGAAGGCACTCCAGGTACAGTAGGAGCATCCATCCTTATACTCCTGAGATGTGTTGCCTACTGGAAAACACGTTGTAAATGTATTTTCAGCACAGGTTTACCTGAGGACGCTTCAAAATTTGAAGTTCATTGTGTAAAGGTGCATTTATACCCCCAGAGTGGCTAAATAATATTGTTTATGTAGGAAAACACTTCAGTCTTCATGAGGTTTCCCCTTAGGTGGATAAAGTCAGTAATAATGTTCATTTATAACAGAAAGAGCATTTTCCCTAACATTGAAAGTGTAAATAGTATTGAATTGGCTGTCACTTCCATTGTACTTGATTAGTTTCACGTATTGCCTCGCATCCCAAATCTTTTCATAGCCCCAGATGTGAAATGGTCAGCTCATGTCATTATGTCTTTAGTGACAAAACTCAATACAGGACACAATAGAAGTTGCCTCCAGCCTATTCAAACCTCCAGCATCAGCAGACTGCTCTCATTGGTTGAGGGGCCAGGGAGGGGGAATGAGTCAGCAGGTTTTTTGGAGATGGGAACACATGTGGACTGTGTTTAGGAGTCTGTATTCCTTACCCACACAGAACTGATTTAAACAGGAAATGCCCTGCAGCGAGTAACACTGCTTTGATATGATGTGAAGTGAACCTCTAGTTGGACCGTTTGATGTATCTTGTTCAAAGAGACTGGAGCAAGCTCTGGTGAACATTTCTGATAGAGCTGTCAGCTCTTACAGCCGTACATGATCAGTATCATGTGCTAGTCACACCACAAGCTGAAAAACTAGTACTATGATGATGGTAAAGACAGCTGTCATGATAGTAATGTCAGCTGCAGTAATGGTTAAGTAGCTAACTGGTTAACTAAGTAATGTTGCATTTTGTGTTTAAATATTTTTATTTGAAATTTCACCAAAAAAAAAAAAAACTTTAATAACAAAGCAAAAACTACATTTACATACAAAAAGAATGAAAAGAAACATCACCCTAATAGTAAAATCTAATCTAAATTAAAATGGGAAATATAAATAATAATTATAATAAATAAATAAATCCCACCCAAACCCTCAGTATATGTAATGTTGCATTTTAAATTATTTTTAGGTGACGTTTTAATGAATTAGAAATATTAACTCATTTATTATAAATATATATTATACATATTATATAAATATATATTATAATGCTTAAAATCTGTGCTAAGCTGCAAAGTCCTGGTATGCTGGGTATGCTGGGATTGGCTGACCTCAAAGCTGAAGTTCAGTCCGGAAATCAGACATACCAAAGAGAGTTTAAGCCAAATCCTGAAGGATAGAGCATGTGATTCAAATTGTGACCCACAAAGTTCATTCAGTTATTAGGGGTCATGCAGCATGCCTGAAACGATCACAAAATACTTAATTATCAAGTTTTAGAGAATATTGAAAATAAAATAAAAAAGAAAGACAAAATAAAAATATGGAGCTTCTCCACCCCTCTTTCTTAATGCCTAAAGGGTGCTTTTTTTAACAGCTGTCATGCATTTTCAGTTTGAGGCTGAAAAAAAAAAATCTTTTAAAAAGTAGCATTTACCCCCTCATTACATCAAGCATGCTGGTTATTGATTCCAGATGCCAAGCCAACAAGGGGGGGGGGCTGGAAAGACAAACACACTTCACACAAACTGTACTTTAAAAATATCCAGAGTATTCCCAGTAATAAATCATCATCAATTTATATTAACATTTGTTCTTTGATATTTAAAGGGATCATATTATATAATTTATAATTTATATAATAAATAAGGTCCACTTATAATATAATAAATATTTTTGTACTAAAAAATCATAAATATGTTTAACTTCTTTTATTGAAGAAAGAACTGAAAAATGTACAGTAAACAAAATTTATTTGTAAACAATATTCCTTTTTATTTTTTTTATTTTTTTTTTTACATTTTTCTTTCACCCAACCACCCCCAGATTGATACGAACATAATTCTAATGATATAAGTAAAATTAAATATCGATACAAGTTTAAAATGCTGCTAGTATAGACAGTTATGAAATAACTCTTTAATAGTATTTTTAAACCTACATTTCCACTCTCTCTGAACCTTACAATTTAACTGAACTGCTTTTGCTGTTCCTAAAAGATTTCTGTGTAGGTACCCTGTGTAAAGTTTAAGTTACTGTTTAAGTGTCAAAGTATATTGGAAAATCTATTTCATTCCTCATGATGTGACCCCTTTAAATACACTGGTATTTCTGCACATAGAGTTTCACTGACTGTGTAGGAGGAATCACATTCAATTAGCTTATTTTGTATTGCAAAATCCAGTTTATTCTCTGCTTTAACCCATCCAACCAAATGGTTATTTACCAAATTCTAAGCAACAGCTGTTGCCTGTGAGACATTGTTAGGCAAATTGTATAGTTGGCATGTTCTCAAGTGCTGTGTGCGCATGCATTGTGTCCCATAGTTTGGTTATTGAGCGAGAGCTGCAGCACTCAACGTGAAGAGGGCTCTTTGCTCGATTCACTGCTTTATGTTTCTCTTTGGATGCAGGGATGGTTGGGTATGGCATGGCCAAGGCTGCAGTTCATCAGTTGTGCAAGAGTCTGGCTGGCGAGAATAGCGGTCTTCCATCTGGAGCTGGAGCTGTGGCCATTCTTCCGTAAGAGCATCTCTCAGTCTGTCATATCTGTCTATATACACTGATCTGCCTGTTTTAGTTATGCTTCCTCCCAAGATCAAAGTGAAAATATCAATATTTCGGGTACTTTTAGCTCAAATGTTACTTTAGCATTTAAAAGTTTGGGGTAAGTAAGATTTATTTATTTATATATATATATATATATATATACACACAGTATTTGATAGAAGTCTCTTATGGTCTCCAAGCCTTCATTCATTTACAGTAAAAATAAATACAATAATAGCAGTTTCCTATTTTAATATATTTTAAAAATTTATAATTAATTAAAAAATAATTGTAATTTATTCCTGTGATGCAAGCTGATTTTTTTATGAGCCATTTGTCCAGCCTTCAGTGTCACATGATAATTCAGAAATCATTCTAATATGCTAATTTGCTGCTCATGAGACATTTATTATTATTATTATTATCACAGTTGAAAAAAAAATAGTTTTGCTAAATATTTTTGTGGAAATAGTGATACATTTTTTCAAGAATCTTTGTTGAATAGAAAGTTCAAAAACAGCATTTATTTGAAATAGAAATATTTTGAAACATTATAAATGTTTTTACTGTCACTTTTGATCAGTTAAATGCATCATTGAACAATAAAAGAAGTATTTTGATTTTTTGTTTTTCAGAAAAAAAAAATCTTTCAACCCCAGACTTTTGAACAGTAGTTTAATTATTAATTATTAACCAATGTTATTGATACAATAATGTTCTCATGAAAGTCAACGCAAGAAGGCATTCACAACTCATTCCACTTCCATAACACGAAACATTTCATAGTGAAACAGGACATTTAACCTGTAAAAAAATTTTTTACAATTTCAGATCCAGAGCAATTTATGACATTTTTTATCTTTGAAATAATGTGCATCGACATATTCTCAGTAACACCAAACAATGAGCATGAAGAAAGGAAAGAGGGTCCGTTTTGAGTATTCATAAATCTGTGTTGTACATAATATATCAATGAATTCTGTCTTTTTTATGTTTGAGCATCTGCAATCTTTTGTACTGTTAGTGATCTGCGTGGTACACATTGGACCGCTGTCTGTTTGCATTAACTCAACATATGGGGTGTGAGTTTTTCCAAAAGGCCATGCTAGTCTAAGCTATTGCTGCAGGCTCTGTTCCACAGTCTCATCTTCCAACGAGATAACAACATTATGACATCATCCTCCAGGGTTACCTTGGATACACCAATGAACAGGAAATTCATGCCTGATGCAGATTTTGGGAGCTGGACACCGCTGGAATACATCGCAGAGTGAGTTCACGTTTATCATGTCCACTGAGCACCAGATATCATTATGCTTGCTGATAGTATCATAAATCGCAGATTTGACATGTTTGGAAAATAGAAGCCTCAACAGTTGGATAAATCAGAAAGTGGCAATTTCTTACCAGAAGAGGACAGTAATGTTCTTCCAGATGTCTGCAGCATGTGATTCAGCCATGATCAGAATATTTTGAAATACACATTAATCCGAAATCCATTGTTATGAATTATATCACGTGGGTCTCATGCTAAAATTATTGTTAACCCAGATAACAATAGAAAATCTCGCTTTCAGATAATAGAAATGTTTTAAATCAGGTCTTAAAAACCTTCCTCGGATGTTACATTTGATTTGATTCAGTAATATTAACCAAAAAAGCCACAGGCAATAGTAAAAGCCTCTTAGAAGCAAACATACCCTGCATGAATGACTGAATTACATCCAAATTTAAGTGAATAATGTCAAGCATCAACCCAAGAACAGACCTTTTAGAGAAACGCATGCATTTACATTCAGAGGAATTGATATTAACTCAAATGCCTCTCAACAAAATGTCACAAAATGATTCTACCTGTTTTGAAGTTTAGCGCTGTGAGTGATTGTACTTTTTTTAGCATATCTCTGTGCCTTGCTCAGATGTGGCGAGTATGGCCAAATCTCTCCTGCCAGTCAGCACAGATTAGGATGAGGATTTGATGCAACTCAATAATCCCAGAGGAGCCACAGCAAACCCAGCTGGATTAGAGAAGCACATGAGTGATGGAGGAGTATAAGTAGTCTTTGTGTTAGAGGTAATTAATGTGTAGTCTCACTTCAGTTGCTACACAAACATCTACAGTTTCTCCCGAATGTTCCAGAGTAGACGAGACTTGTCATTTGGTTCTTATTTTCCTTTCTCCGTCTCCCTCCTCCCAGCTCTGTTCTCATTATCTAGCTCTCTCTCTATCCAGTGTGCACCACCATCATTTACACCTGTCTCTCAATCCCCTCCTCTCTTTCTGTCTCTACAGAACCTTCTACAGCTGGGCCACTGGGTCAGGTCGGCCAGCCTCAGGAAGCCTCATACAGTTGGTGACTACTGGGGGGAAAACCGAGGCCTCGGCTGCTCAGTAAAGGGGCAACAGAGATACAAAAAAAAAAATACAAAAAGATTTTAAAAAATTGGAGACCAATGTTTACCAGTATACTGTGCAGAAGAACAAAGATAGGCCATACAGAATGCAAATGAGAGCTGTGGCATTTCCAGTCATCTAGTCTCATTGGAAATACACAGTACATTATCTCTGAATTGACCAAAGTATTAACTTACATGTTTAATGTTGAGTCAGTCTATACATTAGAAAACAGCCTAGATGAGTGTTTGTGATGATATGTTTGTGACTTTCATCTCGACAATAAAAGATGTGCCGCTGTCGTATGTAAACGTACAGTCTTCTATTCAGAGAAGTGGCCTTAGTTTGTGTAAGTGTGAGTGTGTGTGATAACTAGTTTGAATTTCATGAACGGATGCTGCATCTTCAAAGTATATCCTCTCCACTGTGCTGTATGATTATGGACCATACATGCATAATAAAGACAAATAAAAACAACATTGGTTGTCATCATATGTCGTTATTTGAAAATGTTTTAAAAATGCATATTTTAAAAGTTAAAATGTATTATTTGCAGGAATCGATGACCTAAAAATGACATTTCCATCATATTTATAGAATGTGGCTATATATGGATATAGTATAAGTCAGTTCAGACCTACTGTGTATATGCTATTTTATTTTATTTTTCATCTGTCATACCTCATTCTTCATCCCTAATATTTGAAACTGACAATTCATGTATATTATCAATAATTTTTGTATTATTACTATTATTATTTTGCATCAGTGATGTAAAAATTGGCACATGAACACATGATATATATTTCCAAGCTGAGGGGGAAAATAGCCAATAACATCTTCAGTTTTACGAAGTGACTTTTTATGAAAGTTTAGCTTATTTAAAATCACCAATTGACATCATAAACTTTATATAATGCAAGAAAACTCTTGTTTGGTCTGACAATCTTTCACATTCAGGCATATCTTATGGAAGATATAATCTTGACAAATTAACAATGTATTGTTCTGTTACTTTTGTTGCAAGCTAACCAGGCTTTTTCAACTTGCCTTGTCTTGTCTTATTCATTTATTTTCTACTGGTTTATTTGAACAAATAGTTGCTGATGGTTCGTATTCAGTCAGGATGTGCTGAGGACAAGGTTTGTCTTGTATCTTGTCTTGTTTTGTTTTGTCTGGCTGATGGTTTCTCACTGCAGTGCTGGATTTTGTTGGCTAAATCTTCTTCTCTCCCTGCAGTTGTTGTTTTTCCAGCTCGACTGCCATCCATGTGGAAGCCATTCTGTCTGGCAAGCGTGGTGACTGTATAAATGAAGAGCTTACAGATGGAAGTGGTTAGTTCAGCCATGGTAACTGTGTTAGTGTGAGGACACTGGAAGGTGAGTGTGTGTGAGAGAAAGGACAGAGTTTGTTGCTTCCAAATGTTTAGCATGCACATCTTGGCTGGCACAGGTAATTTGTATCTTTCTCACAAATTTACGCTGAAATTTCTGATGTTGTACAATTTACAATAATCAGAAGATAACGTTCACCTCCTGTGCAGTGTTTGCTGCGACATCACCTCTAGATGGCGCTAGTAATCAACCGCGCTGACCTGGACATTACAACAGTCAACACGTTGAACTGTTTCTCTCTGTACAGTATCTCTCGCTCTTTCTCTCTCTCATACACTAATATAAGACTTTAGTCACAATAGAAATGTATTAATCAAAATGTACAGCAATATCTGTTCTTTACTTTATAAATTTATATGTAAAAAAATATTATAATGTAAATAAGTTCGGTTCATAAGGTCAATTTAAGAATAATATTTATATGCAGAAATGGTTGTAATATGGTGTAAATAAATTTTATCTGACATGCTTTCTAAATTGCAAAAACAAAGACGCTAGCTTCCATTTATTTAGCTTTTTTTTTGTGAACTTGTATACAGTATACAAGTCTATAAAATAAGTCTTTATATCATGTCCTCATATTGTTAATGTTACCTGCTTCAAACATGCTGAGCAGTTTCAACAAATCAACAAATAATTTTAAAAGTTACTTTTAGTTGTGTTTTATGTGAAATGGTTGTCTATACTCTACATAAACTAGTTATGCATAAAAGATTTTTCATAGAAACATTGCATTCCTTTACGCTCAAGCGTCAATCAAATGAAATGGCAGATTCTCTACAAGCATGAAGACTGAAGTCATCAGATAATATTGTACTGTAGAGTCTCCCTGAACAGTGCCTGAGGACTGCAGAATAGCTAGACTATCAATTATTCACAAGTGCAAAAACATTTTTTGGGTGTTAACTTTAACCTACTCTGCATTCTCAGCACTTCAAACCCAGAACTTTTCAATGCCTTTGCTCTGTATATTATAATATATAATATCAGGCCTTTCTGGGAGAATATTCAATTTGTTTTGAGACAAAAGTTGACATAAAATGTAAATGATGATACAGACAGTGGTTTTATATTGTGATCGCTGTTCCACTGGTCAATCGGACGGTGTTCTCTCGCATAAATAATGAGGATATGTGACATAGCCCGTGTTCTCCACAGTTCTTATACAGTTCTTTGTCAGACGCTAAGATGCCACATTCAGTAACATTGCATCAACTTTGGTGCTTAAAGCAAATAAAATCCAAATTTTAACATACAGGTTGACACTACTGTGAAACTTCTGACTCTGACTTGTATCAAATTGTTAAAAAGTACTATTATTACATTTACAAAATTATCTAAAAAGAAACTAAATCAATGCAATTTTTCAAGCAGTTTAAAGGGTCCAGTCCTCCATTATTCATGTTAATTTATGCAAAAGAATATAAGCCTAATGATATTTTTTAATATGTAAGTGTCTCTGTCAGAGGTAATGAGATATGTAGATAATGATATGCAAATTTTGTGAATTATTAAAGAGGCATAGCCAAAGATTCATATTAGTTCCCATTTTATTTCAAATAAATATCTGCAGCTAAACCCTTCGCTTTGTATACATATATACACTTCCTATTCAGCTGCATTGCAATGTCTGGTTATTTTGAATGCATGTCTGATATGTAAACTGTGAATCTGCAGCCTTGTTAATTACTCATTATAAAAAGGGAGTATTGTCCGATTACAGTTTAAGTACAGTTATGACATTTTACTGGAACAAGATAACATCTGCAACAAGATATCTTGAAACAAGATAATGGCTGGTCTCCAAGCAATTTTTTTAGGAGTTATTTTACTCAAAACTACAGAAGTTATATTTTATGGTTTGATTCACTTTATTCATCAGTCACACGAACACTTTCACTCATGCAGTCATTCTCTGCATGTTAGTGCTTTAGTTCCCTCTCTTTTTCTCGCTCTCCCGTTCTCTTCTCATCTTTGGATCTCAGTCTAACTCTGTCACCCTCTTTCTCTCCCTCTCCCTCCGTCTCTCTCTTCTTCCTGTGCCTCATTTGCAATGATTATGTTATCAGGGCAGCCAGGCAAAAGGGTGGAGCAACTATAATTTCAGCGCTGGATTAGGCTGAAATAACGAGGTCACCAAGTTACTGTTGCCTTGGCAACAGCACATCCACGAACACAGGATGCCATTGCAAATCCAGGACCCGGGGAAATCTTTTTTGCTCTGTCTTTGTCTTTTTTAGTTTAGAAACAAAATGTTTTCTACAATGTAGCATTTGGTTTTGCCACCTTTAGAAATATTCAGATTTATGAATTAATGAGTTCAAGAATTGCGTTCTGGTGGTGTACCGTAAACTGCACCTGTGCTGAGCATTCAGAAACATTAACTTGTTTATCGATATCAAGTGCACAAATGTCACTGTATTCTCTCCCAAATAGTATTCATTTCATTTCCTTTTTTTTTTTTTTTGAAAGTTATCTTATGCCTGAAGTTCAAATGTAATTAAGGTAACTTTCATCTTAATTAACGTGTAAATTAATTGACTTAATTATTTAGAAATTGTCTTGATATCGATTTTTAAAAGGTTGAATAAAGTAAATCTAAGACAGTAGAAAAAAATATATACATCTTTTTTTATTAAATCTATTGTTTAGTTTTTTTTATAACCTATTGCAAAGATCAAAATACCAGTTTAGCTTTGCAAAAAAACTAAAGTAAGAGCCTGTTGCACATGTCTCTTTCTCTCTCTCACTTCTTTTTTATTTTTACATTTTGTTATCGTATATGTGTTTGGCTCCTTAATTATTTTCTTCTTCTTTTACCAGTACTTGTTTTTGTTTTTGTTTTTTTTCTTATTTGTGCTCTTTCCTTCTATGGCAGACATCTGTGTTGCCATAGGACCATGGCCAGACTCAAACGGATGAGAAAATGAGAGAAAGAAGTAGAGCTTATGATAGTGACGATCAACTTATTTGTTTTATTGCATATTGAGAGTTTCCTTTTTTTCTTTTAATAATCACAAATGTCTGTCATATGCTATTTTATAAAATGACTCTCCAGTGATTTCCTTGTCTAATGGAATTAATTCCACACACAGTAAAACAACTTTTTGTGATCTTTAAGTGGTTGCAAAGCTCTAAGTCATTAAATACATGTTATATGATGAAGTGGGTCTTTTTGATCTCCGATTGAGTGAAATTTAGTGGCGATTTCACATTCAGCGATTTAGTGACTGTAATTGGCTGGGGGCCAGAATAATAAGCTGGCTTTTGCCCCTTGGAGTGTGGTACATGGCCCTCAAATGACCCCTGTCATGCGGTCTGTGCTCTCTGTTCCAAGCCGGCGTCAGTGCTGGTCATTGTGGCACAGCAGGAGAAAGAAATGACAACCACGCTCATACTGAGCACTGAGGAAAAACATTAAGATATATGTGACAGGACAGGAAAACAAATGAGAGTTGGGTGAGATATTGAGAGAAGAGGAATTGTGGAAAAGGAGATACACCAGGAGAAAAAGCTGGAGGGATAGAGAGAGAGAGAGAGGCAGAGAGGGGTCAATGTTACTGTGACTGCACAGAAAAGCACAGAAAATCCCAAAAGGAATTTTTGAAGGCTTAAATCCAAAAAAGAAAGAAAGAAAAAAACAGCAAAGGAGCACGTCTTAACACAGATAGAAACTGGTTTGGTGCTCAGATGCTAAAAATGACTTTTTGTGCATATAATGTGGACGGTCACACCTCCTATGCTCTAGATACATATACTGTATACCAGTGGTGTCAAAAGTATTGACATTCATTACTTAAGTAGAAGTATAGATACTAGGGTTTAAAAAGACTTTTGTAGAAGTTGAAGTATCAACTCAAGCTTTTTACTCAAGTAAAAGTGTACAAGTACTGGTTTAAAAAACTACTTAAAGTATAAAAGTAAAAGTAATGTAAGGGAAAAAAATGCCATTTAGAACAAAAGCTTATGCCGCGCCACAGGGGCCTATTGTGCACTACCCCACCTCCTCAAAAAAACATTATTCTAAAAGCCATAGGCCATAATGACTATAATGTTATATTAAAATGTTCATGTTGAAAAATTTGGGATGCACTAGGCTACCTGTTTCAGCCGCATATATGCCCATTGAAAATGAACGTACTTTAGTACAATGCAAATACAACCCGAATTCCGGAAAAGTTGGGACGTTTTTTAAATTTTAATAAAATGAAAACTAAAGGAATTTCAAATCACATGAGCCAATATTTTATTCACAATAGAACATAGATAATGTAGCAAATGTTTAAACTGAGAAATTTTACACTTTTATCCACTTAATTAGCTCATTTAAAATTTAATGCCTGCTACAGGTCTCAAAAAAGTTGGCACGGGGGCAACAAATGGCAAAAAAAGCAAGCAGTTTTGAAAAGATTCAGCTGGGAGAACATCTAGTTAATTGATATCAGGTCTGTAACATGATTAGCTATAAAAGCTTTGTCTTAGAGAAGCAGAGTCTCTCAGAAGTAAAGATGGGCAGAGGCTCTCCAATCTGTGAAAGACTGCATAAAAAAATTGTGGAAAACTTTAAAAACAATGTTCCTCAACGTCAAATTGCAAAGGCTTTGCAAATCTCATCATCTACAGTGCATAACATCATCAAAAGATTCAGAGAAAATGGAGAAATCTGCGTAAGGGACAAGGCCGGAGACCTTTATTGGATGCCCGTGGTCTTCGGGCTCTCAGACGACACTGCATCACTCATCGGCATGATTGTGTCAATGACATTACTAAATGGGCCCAGGAATACTTTCAGAAACCACTGTCGGTAAACACAATCCGCCGTGCCATCAGCAGATGCCAACTAAAGCTCTATCATGCAAAAAGGAAGCCATATGTGAACATGGTCCAGAAGCGCCGTCGTGTTCTGTGGGCCAAGGCTCATTTAAAATGGACTATTTCAAAGTGGAATAGTGTTTTATGGTCAGACGAGTCCAAATTTGACATTCTTGTTGGAAATCACGGACGCCGTGTCCTCCGGGCTAAAGAAGAGGGAGACCTTCCAGCATGTTATCAGCGTTCAGTTCAAAAGCCAGCATCTCTGATGGTGTGGGGGTGCATAAGTGCATACGGTATGGGCAGCTTGCATGTTTTGGAAGGCTCTGTGAATGCTGAAAGGTATATAAAGGTTTTAGAGCAACATATGCTTCCCTCCAAACAACGTCTATTTCAGGGAAGGCCTTGTTTATTTCAGCAGGACAATGCAAAACCATATACTGCAGCTATAACAACAGCATGGCTTCGTCGTAGAAGAGTCCGGGTGCTAACCTTGCCTGCCTGCAGTCCAGATCTTTCACCTATAGAGAACATTTGGCGCATCATTAAACGAAAAATACGTCAAAGACGACCACGAACTCTTCAGCAGCTGGAAATCTATATAAGGCAAGAATGGGACCAAATTCCAACAGCAAAACTCCAGCAACTCATAGCCTCAATGCCCAGACGTCTTCAAACTGTTTTGAAAAGAAAAGGAGATGCTACACCATGGTAAACATGCCCCGTCCCAACTATTTTGAGACCTGTAGCAGAAATCAAAATTGAAATGAGCTCATTTTGTGCATAAAATTGTAAACTTTCTCAGTTTAAACATTTGCTATGTTATCTATGTTCTATTGTGAATAAAATATTGGCTCATGTGATTTGAAAGTCTTTTAGTTTTCATTTTATTAAAATTTAAAAAACGTCCCAAATTTTCCGGAATTCGGGTTGTACATTAAAGAACTAGAGATATGATGACTAGTTGCCTAGGGTGACCATATGAGCCATTTTCCCAGGACGCGTCCTTGCCAGAATTTCTATATTGCCTAAAACATCCAAAGTAGTTTGACCAATAACATGCAGGTATGTTACATAATCAACCAGTCGTGGCGTGTGATAAGGTGAGATCTACAGAGAACGATCAGAGTAATGCAAATACACGTACATGTTAGGTGTTTGTTCGTTCATTCAACTTGAAGCGTCGCTGCGCACCAATCATTGTATGACACTTATGAATGCCATACAATGATCGATCTGCAAAGCACAAACAGCCAAAATCTGGATATTTTAGGCAATATAAAAATCCTGGTAAGGACGTGTCCTGGGAAAATGGCTCATATGGTCACCCTATAGTTGCCTATAAGTTTTGTTATGGTGCAAAAAGTCAAACTTCAGAGGCATGTCATCAATAACCTTTAATGGAATGTAAGTGTACATCCAAGTTTAGCTGCAGGAATCTGCGAGGGCAATGGACAAGAACATTGGTGGAGGCTAAAAAACAATTAGCCTTGTATGGTTGTCTATATACAAGAAAGATTATAGTGCTGTCAAAGTGAATGATTAATCCAAGTGATTAATCAAAAACTAAAAATGAAAAAACTCATAATCCTGATATCTTCTTGATTGATAGCTTCCTGTATTTGCTATGTCCAGTCTGTGTGTGTGGGGGGGGGGGTAACGAGTTACAAAGTTGGTATAGCCTACTTATCACAACATTGTCAATCGCGTCGTCAATCGCAAACGATAATTTATTAAAACGTCTCGCTACCAAACTACCTACAGTAGCTTAATTTGTGGAGGACGAAGAGAAAGCACCCATTTGGTAAATGAGTCAGTGAGAAATAATCCAGTGCCATTTCGATACTTTTAAAACGGTACCGGCGCCTAAACGGTGCCTGAACCGATACTTAAAAAAAAAAGACCCACAAAAAAACTATGGATAACATTAAAGAACATTACAAATATTTAAAATAAATACATAGCTTTCACTTTGGATGCTCTTATTTCCCAAGTTATGCTTAATCTAAGGCTAATAAATGTATTTCATAATCTGGGTCATTACTTAATACAAAAACCACACATAATGTTTCGACTGTATCTCTGTCACTCACTCTGATATTTAGTTAAGAGGAGTGCTGTCTGTCACTGTCTTTAATCCATTCTGTGAATGACTGTATGCTCATTCTTTATAAAGTAGCAACAGTCGTTTGTAAAGTAGAGTACTGTGCAAAAGTCTAAGGCACATTAGTATTTTCACCCCAAAAAAGGGTTTTAAGCCAGTTATTTATATATATGCTGTAGTGTGTCAGTAGGAAATATCAGTTTGCCATTAATTTTATTAATAATCTAGTGCGATTTTGAATGCACAAGCAGTCTGACAACGGCGAAATGAATGTTTGGAAATTTAAACATATTTTATACTGAAACAGCAAAGTATATAAATAACTGGCCGAACACCATTCTTTAGTGAAAATACCAACGTGCCCAAGACTTTTGCACAGTAGCTGGTGTATGTATAAAGTACGTACGATTAAATTAAGTATATTTAAATAAGTGTAAGTGTTCGTTCATATGTGTTAAGGGCTAGATTTTTGCTGGAGGAAACAGCTGTTTAGTGATGAGCGGTGAACGCAGCGAAAACTTTACAGAAGATGAGAAACCGACTGCTCCCTCGTGACCTTTTGTAAACTGTATTTATGACAAAGAACTGCACAGATACGGATATTCTAACAATCTTTCGATAAACACATACCTTCGCTGCGTCCGAAATCGCATACTGCGTACTGGGTACTACATTTGAATTTGAACGTACTACTCGACCGTTAGAAAAGTACGTTCTATATAGTATGAATGTGGGTAGTATGAATGGAATTCGGACGTACTACATCCGCCATGTTGACATTGTCACGTGACATATGTCGTCACAACAGCGCGTAAATTTAAAGAGCCCAATCTACTGAGCGAACATGATATAAAATCGGTGATGTTTTTCGTTATTCTTACCGCTTTCGCCTGCGTTTTTACGTCGTTTGAATTAACAATTCAGATCATGCCTTCGTTGACAGCTTGTAAATCCTTTACTAAATATAAATTTAGCTTTTAATTTTCTACCTCAGAATAACAGCAGCTACATCTGTGAACAGAATGACAGCCTGATTTTATGTAAGGATATAAAGTAATTTATTGTAATAAATAAATACAAATAAAATTACACAAAAGAAACAAAAGGAACATAAATTAATTAATAAACTTGAATGAATGCTTAGACAAATACACACACACATATATACACATAAATACATTATAGAAATATACACACAAACACACACACACACACACACACACATATATACACACACATCACAATATATACATAAATACATACATAATATATACATTATAGACAATATACACACACACATATATATATATATATATATATATATATATAGATATATAGATATATATATAGATATATATATAGATATATCAGCAAAAATGTGTAACCTATTGAAATTTTATTCTAAAAAACAAAAAATACATATTTACAGACTGCGAACAGCATCATACAGGCTGCTGTCAATGGCCTTTGACATCCAAGAGCTGCATAACATTGTGCACAGAATGAGCAGGTCAGTCATGGGGATTTTGAAGAGGCTGATTGCCTTCTCCACCACAGATGACAGGCAGTGGAAGCAGCTTTTCTTCTGGTAGCTGGCACAATAGATGGCTGTCACATACAAATTGAACCTCCAGCAAGTGAAGCCCAATGTTATTTCAACAGGAAGCAGTTTCATTCTGTTCAGTTGCAGGTCGCCACCAGGGGAAGTACCTTGATATGTTTGTTGAGTGTCCCGGGTCTGTGTATGATGCCAGGTTGCTGAAGAACAGCCCTATTTACACTGGAGGCCTGTATCCACCTGCAGGAAAACACATCCTGGGAGATGGTGGGTATCCTTGTTTGAGTGCACACATCTGCCTCATCACTCCATACAGAGAGCCTGAACAGAATCCTGCACAGCTTTGATTCAACACCAATGATGCTCGTGCACAGAACATTGTTGAGAGAGCCTTCAGGATGATGAAGACAAGCTGTGCTCCATCTTCTTCTTCTTCAAGGCCCTGGAAGTGAGTCCTGTCTTTGTGCCAGATGTTGTTGCATGCTGTGTAGTGCTCCAATAGTGTAGTGTAATGTAGTGCTACAATCTGAGCACAGCTGTGTCACACCAGATGACCGTGTGCAGCTCTTCAAGAGCATAGTTACCTGTAGGACAATTGAACAGGTTAAGACTCTGCAAATCACGTCTTGTTCTCATAGTGCTATTGTTTAAGCTTCTGTAAGTTATGAAGGTAATTTTAAGACTGTCAAATCGAGATATACATATATTGTTATTTAAGAAATATATATATATATATATATATATATATATATATATATATATATATATATATATATACTATAAAATCACATAAATATGTATAAATACACATGTAAATAGTTAAATTTAAACGTGTGTGTATTTATATATACACATAAATATATTACACTCATAACTGGGAATTAATATTACAGTTATTTGAAAATCTAGCAACATATCATACCAACATATTTACAAGTTTAATTTTACAATTGTATTACTGTATCCCTGGGGTAAATTTTAGATTTCCACTGTTTTTCACTCATTTTTGATACCCAAATGTAAAGTCCTCATCTTGTACACATACAGTTACTGAACTGAAGCTGCTGAAGTTTATTTTCCTGACATTATTATAGAAACGTCTTAAGAAATTCCCTTTTGGTGTTGCTTTAAGCTCTATTATACTACTTTATGAAAATGTTAATGTGGTTTTGTCTGAAGCTTTGTGCTCTTATCCATGTAGAAATGAAAAATAAATAAATAAATAGAGAGAATAATTTTAAATGTGACTTGGTGTATGGGTATTTCTCTAAAGTGTGGCACCCATTCTCAAGACAACATTCTTCAGATGTTAAGATGTTGCTTGTTTAAAAAACAACTGGAAACTGCTGCAAAATCAGTGTGCACACAACTGCTACAAAAGATATTTGCTATTAAGCACTTTGCAACTGACAAAATAGCAACTGGAAATACCTGGAAATTCATATTATAATAAAAAAACAGCATAAATCATTGATGATCCTAACATAAATACATGTAAAGAGTGTGTGTAGTTAAGATTAAATTTAATTTATATACTTACTGAATTATGCTTTCCAGTGAGTAGGGTTTAATCAGTCTCTGTAACATCAGAACAGGATTTACACATTACTGATGATTTATGATCAAACTGAGGCACCTATTAATTTAAGTTAAGGTATCCAACAATTTTTATCAACACTAGTAAAATGTAAATTAACTCGTTAAATTTTTTTAACTTTATCTCATTAAATTACTTAACGAGCCGTCTGTAGAAAGCAGCCTTAACAAGCTGAGGCACAGCCTCTGATCGATAATGATTATTAAACATGTTTTTAAACTCAATTTACAAAATAGTCTCATCAGTTTACAATGTGTAAAACTTTAACAAGTCAGTCGTTTACTTGGATTATGTTAAACAAGTAACGTTACACTTTAATCACAATGAACAGCGTTTATCCATAAGGTACTTACACTTCAAAACAGCGGCGTCACGATTTTCCGTTATTTTCGAATATGAGTATGACGAGTCCTCTCCCGTGGCCTCATGGGATAGAGTAGTGCCCATCCTATGCATACTACGGAATTCGGGCGGAAGTAGTAGGCCATCCGGGTACATTTCGCCTACTGTTTTTCGAATACTAAGAATTCGGACATACTACTGGCTTCGCATACTGTTTTTCGCTTACTATATAGTATGGAAGTATGCGATTTCGGACGCGACCCTTGTGTCCTCTGTGTTTGTTTCCGCTCGCACTGCTCCGCCGCGGTCTGCGGATTGAAGAGCGCGCTGAAAGACGGAAAGGAGACCGGTCTGACGCCGGTTTCATATGAAACTTAAGGGGACTGACTCTGAGGCGATCACAAATTTGTATACAGTTTATGGAGCTAAATGCTACAGCCCCGCTAAAAAAGCCTAGCGATGCCCGTGCTTCTTGTGTACATTTCGGAGAACCAGGACAAACATTTCAATCGATCGCTCAGGCATTTAAAAGGCACCGAAATCTGCTTCCTCTTATTCAGTAAGGTGCATACCGGTTCCATATCCAACCTTACTTTTAAGAAATATATTTTTTGATAAACGAACCCAAAACTGGCTATGTCCTGGCTGGAGTGTGACGTGATTTGTGTCATGTGCAGGTGCGATGGATCGCGTACAAACCAATAGGGTTTCGGAATGGTATCTGTTTATACTTCTCATCCAACCACAATCAAATTCACTCCATCCGGATGGCGCGATTTGTCTGGATAGTTTTTTTTTTTTTTTTTTTGAATGATGACAAGCCGGAATGAAAACAAGCCGAAATGAAATAGCAGTAACGAAGCTATTTTTAAAATATAAGGAGTAGAAAGTACAGATACTTGCGTGAAAATGTAAGGAGTAGAAGTAAAAAGTCGGCTAAAAAATAATTACTCAAGTAAAGTATAGATACCCCAAATTTCTACTTAAGTAATGTAACAAAGTATTTGTACTTCGTTACTTGACACCTCTGTGTATACAAGTACCATTTATTATAAAGATAGCACACATACACTTTTTTTGTGTGTTTGCTCAGTTTTGAATGATAAAACAATGGATATGTTTTCCAAGTTGAACAGAATAATATTGTCACACTTTCTGGTCATGCAGCATTAGTAAAACATATTCGTAGTTAGTATGATGAACACCTGTGGTTTCTCTGTGAAAAGAGAGAAACTTATTCTTAAACCTAAAAATGTGCTTCATGTGGGAACATCTAAATTAACAGATTTTATTTTGAGTTCATTTTAAATTTATAATGCTTGCTTTTTTAAAAGACTAAATTATCAACATAAAAAAAAACTTTGCTGAAATTCTTTTTTCTACTGTACCATAATCTGCTTGATATTTGTAGGATGTTAAAGTCCTTTTAGCATTAAATATCTTCATAATATAATCAGACTAAATCAACCTGATAAATTAGGTTACACTAGCAAACATAGAGTTTATGGATTAGATGATGCACATTTTACATTTAAAAATGTAAGTATCGGATATACTTACTGAATTATGCTTTCCAGTGAGTAGGGTTTAATCAGTCTCTGTAACATCAGAACAGGATTTACACATTACTGATGATTTATGATCAAACTGAGGCACCTATTAATTTAAGTTAAGGTATCCAACAATTTTTATCAACACTAGTAAAATGTAAATTAACTCGTTAAATTTTTTTAACTTTATCTCATTAAATTACTTAACGAGCCGTCTGTAGAAAGCAGCCTTAACAAGCTGAGGCACAGCCTCTGATCGATAATGATTATTAAACATGTTTTTAAACTCAATTTACAAAATAGTCTCATCAGTTTACAATGTGTAAAACTTTAACAAGTCAGTCGTTTACTTGGATTATGTTAAACAAGTAACGTTACACTTTAACCACAATGAACAGCGTTTATCCATAAGGTACTTACACTTCAAAACAGCGGCGTCACGATTTTCCGTTATTTTCGAATATGAGTATGACGAGTCCTCTCCCGTGGCCTCATGGGATAGAGTAGTGCCCATCCTATGCATACTACGGAATTCGGGCGGAAGTAGTAGGCCATCCGGGTACATTTCGCCTACTGTTTTTCGAATACTAAGAATTCGGACATACTACTGGCTTCGCATACTGTTTTTCGCCTACTATATAGTATGGAAGTATGCGATTTCGGACGCGACCCTTGTGTCCTCTGTGTTTGTTTCCGCTTGCACTGCTCCGCCGCGGTCTGCGGATTGAAGAGCGCGCTGAAAGACGGAAAGGAGACCGGTCTGACGCCGGTTTCATATGAAACTTAAGGGGACTGACTCTGAGGCGATCACAAATTTGTATACAGTTTATGGAGCTAAATGCTACAGCCCCGCTAAAAAAGCCTAGCGATGCCCGTGCTTCTTGTGTACATTTCGGAGAACCAGGACAAACATTTCAATCGATCGCTCAGGCATTTAAAAGGCACCGAAATCTGCTTCCTCTTATTCAGTAAGGTGCATACCGGTTCCATATCCAACCTTACTTTTAAGAAATATATTTTTTGATAAACGAACCCAAAACTGGCTATGTCCTGGCTGGAGTGTGACGTGATTTGTGTCATGTGCAGGTGCGATGGATCGCGTACAAACCAATAGGGTTTCGGAATGGTATCTGTTTATACTTCTCATCCAACCACAATCAAATTCACTCCATCCGGATGGCGCGATTTGTCTGGATAGTTTTTTTTTTTTTTTTTTTGAATGATGACAAGCCGGAATGAAAACAAGCCGAAATGAAATAGCAGTAACGAAGCTATTTTTAAAATATAAGGAGTAGAAAGTACAGATACTTGCGTGAAAATGTAAGGAGTAGAAGTAAAAAGTCGGCTAAAAAATAATTACTCAAGTAAAGTATAGATACCCCAAATTTCTACTTAAGTAATGTAACAAAGTATTTGTACTTCGTTACTTGACACCTCTGTGTATACAAGTACCATTTATTATAAAGATAGCACACATACACTTTTTTTGTGTGTTTGCTCAGTTTTGAATGATAAAACAATGGATATGTTTTCCAAGTTGAACAGAATAATATTGTCACACTTTCTGGTCATGCAGCATTAGTAAAACATATTCGTAGTTAGTATGATGAACACCTGTGGTTTCTCTGTGAAAAGAGAGAAACCTATTCTTAAACCTAAAAATGTGCTTCATGTGGGAACATCTAAATTAACAGATTTTATTTTGAGTTCATTTTAAATTTATAATGCTTGCTTTTTTAAAAGACTAAATTATCAACATAAAAAAAAACTTTGCTGAAATTCTTTTTTCTACTGTACCATAATCTGCTTGATATTTGTAGGATGTTAAAGTCCTTTTAGCATTAAATATCTTCATAATATAATCAGACTAAATCAACCTGATAAATTAGGTTACACTAGCAAACATAGAGTTTATGGATTAGATGATGCACATTTTACATTTATGCATTTGGCAAATGCTTTTATTGTCACGTACGGTGTTACAGATAACACAGGAGAGGGAACCAATTGCAGGTAAGTCCTTTATTTGAAGGGTAATCCAAAGGGGTAAACAGTCCAGGCAGGGTCAAAACCAGAATATCCAAACATAACATAAACCAAACAAGAAGACAAGGCAAGGGCAAGAACTGACGGACATGAATTAACATTCAACAAGGAACATTAAACAAGGACTCCGTAACACAGACTCAGACAGACCGGGTATAAATACACAGAAGGATAATGAGGGAACAGGAGACAGGTGGGGTACAATCAATTACTAAACAGGAGGAAGGTGACCAAATAAGGGAACAGGAAGTGATAAGGAGACAGACACCGTGAGAAAGGAGGACACCTATTGGAAACCCATGGAACACAACCCAGATACTGTGACAGGACCCCCCCCCCTCTACGGAGCGGCTCCCAGACGCTCCACGACAAGACACGACACAGACCAGGAGGGAGGCGGACAGGTGGAGGCTCAGGGGGAGGGACGGAGGGCCAGACTCACTGAGGGGAACAGACAGAAACATAACAGAAACCAAGAAACACAAAACAGAAATCCATTAGGACATCATGTGGTGCCCCCCAGGGCGGAGCAGAAGACCACCACAGCCGTGTGGTCAAGGCGGAAGCCCCCCAGGGCGGAGCAGAAGACCACCACAACCGTGTGGTCAGGACGGAAGCCCCCCAGGGCGGAGCAGAAGACCACCACGTCCTTGTGGACAAAGCCAGAGTCCTCCAGGGCGGAGCGGAAGACCCCCACAGCCGTGTGGTCAGGGCGGAAGGCCCCCAGGGCGGAGCAGAAGACCACCACAGCCATGTGGTCAGGACCAGAGCCCCCCAAGGCGGAGCAGACCTCCGTGCGGCTGGACCAACGGGACGACGAAACTCTGGTAATTCCCTGGTGTCCTTACTGGACTCCAGAAGATTGGTGCTGGCCTGACACTGCTCATGAAGATCATTGGTGACTTGTATTTGCTCATGAAGATCAATGGTGACTTGCCTTTGTTCATGAAGATCAGAGGTGACTTGCCTTTGTTCATGAAGGTCAGAGGTGACTTGACTCAGTCCTTGAGGATCACCGGTGACTTGACTCAGTCCTTGAGGGTCACCGGTGACTTGACTAAGTCCTTGAGGGTCACCGGGGACTTGACTCAGTCCTTGAGGGTCACCGGGGACTTGACTCAGTCCTTGAGGGTCACCGGGGACTTGACTCAGTCCTTGAGGGTCACCGGGGACTTGACTCAGTCCTTGAGGGTCACCGGGGACTTGACTCAGTCCTTGAGGGTCACCGGGGACTTGACCAGAGGTGGGTAGAGTACCCAAAAACTGTACTCAAGTAAAAGTAAAAGTACTTCTAGAAATATTTACTCAAGTAAAAGTAAAAGTACTAGTCTTGAATAGTTACTTGAGTAAGAGTAAAAGAGTATCGGATAAAAAATCTACTCAAGTAGTTAGTTACTAGTTACTTTGGGTCATATATACTGAGCCTATTTTTATTTAGATATATAGATAAAATGTATGTAATGTATGTGTGCGTGTATAAATGTATATATTTCATCAGCCTTTACTCCAATTTATGTAATTTATTATAAAACCCTGTCTGTTTACTTAAGTAACAGATATAGGTGTCATGCCATAGCATATTTTTAATACGACTGACTTTATATTAAATGTGAATTTAACATTGAAAGTTAATGTGATATAAATATTGCTACTAATCTTTCATTGTTCAGAAAGAGAGCAAATGACATTTACATTATTAAAGATAATTTTCACTGACAGTCTAGATTTCAATCACTCTCAGAAACTCCCATTAAAATCACTGAAACTGTTAACACTGTGAAATCAATATCTTAATTAAAGATTCGTACACACATCTGCACCTTGTTGTTTCTGCGAGAGAATTCGCCAGAAAGAGGTATTCAGTCAGTGAGCGAGTGAAGGAAGCACCGGCATTTTAGCGATGATTCATCTGAACGCCTCTGATTGGCCAATGCTTTAATAAGCTCAAAAGAATCATGTGTGATTTGTTATAATGGGCAGCGCTGTATAAACGCATCTATCTCTGGCTCAGCGCCAGCAAGCAATCACAGATCTGAATTTAGCAGCTGATAATATGACTCGCTGAACGTACTTGCACCAGTGTGATTGTATTAAAATTAATAAAATCTTAATCGGCTATTTTTTGTCTTTTGGAAGCTGCATTCAACTTGACTCCCCTCTGTTATAAGCCACACACGTACAACAAACTAATGTCAAAGTGGTATTGTGTACTGTAATCGAATGTAGCCCAAGTTATTACCTGTTAAACAGTAGACAGCACACGCGGTGTTCATCTAATAAGGATCTCCATCGCTAGCAAATAATAACCTTTGCAGATTTCAATTCAGTGCAGTTCCAGCCATGTTTTCAACGCTCTTTCTGTTCTTAAACGTTACAACTCCGAGTGAACCACTTCAGACGCTCAGCGCGTGCGGCAGGGAACTGAACGACTCATTCAAACTGATTCATGAACCAATTCACTCGTTTGCCAATTGGTTTGATCAAGCCTTTGAACAGAATTGACTCAAAAGAATGAATCATTCACGAATGGGCATCGCTCATTGCCCAGAGAAAAGTAGACGGCGCGTTTGGAATAAACTGAAGCATTATAACATTTATTGCATTAAGATAAAGTAACGAGAGGAGCGTCGCCCACAGTAACGAAGTAAAAGTACAGATTTTTCCCCAAAAATTTACTCAAGTAAGAGTATAAAGTACCCATCTTTAAATATACTCTGAAAAGTATTCGTTACCCCAAAAAATTACTCAAGTAAATGTAACGAAGTAAATGTAACTCGTTACTACCCACCTCTGGACTTGACTCAGTCCTTGAGGGTCACCGGGGACTTGACTCAGTCCTTGAGGGTCACCGGGGACTTGACTCAGTCCTTGAGGGTCACCGGGGACTTGACTCAGTCCTTGAGGATCACCGGTGACCGGCCTTGACTCAGTCCTCGAGGATCACCGGTGACCGGCCTTGACTCAGTCCTCGAGGATCACCGGTGACCGGCCTTGACTCAGTCCTCGAGGATCACCGGTGACCGGCCTTGACTCAGTCCTCGAGGATCACCGGTGACCGGCCTTGACTCAGTCCTCGAGGATCACCGGTGACCGGCCTTGACTCAGTCCTCGAGGATCACCGGTGACCGGCCTTGACTCAGTCCTCGAGGATCACCGGTGACCGGCCCTGACTCAGTCCTCGAGGGTCACCGGTGACCGGCCCTGACTCTGGAGGGTCACCGGTGACCGGCCCTGACTCTGGAGGGTCACCGGTGACCGGCCCTGACTCTGGAGGGTCACCGGTGACCGGCCCTGACTCTGGAGGGTCAGCGGTGACCGGCCCTGACTCTGGAGGGTCAGCGGTGACCGGCCCTGACTCTGGAGGGTCATCTGTGACCGGCCCTGAATCCGGAGGGACCACAAGCACCTGACTAGCCTCTGGAAGGTCAACCGGAACCTCACTCAACTCTGAAAATTCAACAATCACCTGACTCGACTCTGGAGGGTCCGCTGGCACCTGACTCGACTCTGGAGGGTCCGCTGGCACCTGACTCGACTCTGGAGGGTCCGCTGGCACCTGACTCGACTCCGGAGGGTCCGCTGGCACCTGACTCGACTCCGGAGGGTCAGCTGAGACTCTCATCCTGTGCAGCGGCGCTGGGCAAGTAGCCATCCTGGGCCATGACTCTGGACAGGCAGCCATCCTGTACTGTGGCGCTGGGCTGGTGGCCATCTGGGGTTGTGGCGCTGAACCGGTGGCCAATGTGGGCATTGGCGCTGGGCTGGCGGCCATCTTGTACTGTGGCGCTGGACCGGTGGCCAATTTGGGTATTGGCGCTGGGTTAGCGGCCATCTTGTGCTGTGGCGCTGTACTGACGGCCATCTTGTGCTGTGGCGCTGGGCTGACGGCCATCTTGGGCTGTGGCACTTGGCTGGTAGCCATCCTGGGCAGTGGTGCTGGACTGGTGGCCATCTTGGGTTGTGGCGCTTGGCTGGTTGCCATCCTGGGCAGTGGTGCTGGGCTGACGACCACCCTGCCGGAAGAGACAGGAGTGGCTGGGGCATCCCAGAGAAGCCGATGCTGCAAATAGTACACAAACTCCCAGAACTCCAAAGTTTCTAAATGCGCCATCTCCTCCTGAGAAACCGGATCATCCAGCCCGCTGTTAAAATAATCTTTAAGGGCTGCGTCATTGTATCCCATGCCCTCGGCCAGGGACCAGAACACCTGTGCCAGGGCACCCACCTCACTGCCTTCTTGGCGGAGGGCGATCAACTTCAGATACTTCGCCCTCCGCTCCGCCATCCTGGCTGGGGAGCGGGAAAAAGACATACCGCTGGTTCCTTGCATGACGGAGTCCTTCTGTCACGTACGGTGTTACAGATAACACAGGAGAGGGAACCAATTGCAGGTAAGTTCTTTATTTGAAGGGTAATCCAAAGGGGTAAACAGTCCAGGCAGGGTCAAAACCAGAATATCCAAACATAACATAAACCAAACAAGAAGACAAGGCAAGGGCAAGAACTGACGGACATGAATTAAAATTCAACAAGGAACATTAAACAAGGACTCCGTAACACAGACTCAGACAGACCGGGTATAAATACACAAAAGAATAATGAGGGAACAGGAGACAGGTGGGGAACAATCAATTACTAAACAGGAGGAAGGTGACCAAATAAGGGAACAGGAAGTGATAAGGAGACAGACACCGTGAGAAAGGAGGACACCTAGTGGAAACCCAGGGAACACAACCCAGACACTGTGACATTTATCCAAAGCAATATAATTGAATTCAGAGTATACTTTACATTTGATCAGTTCATGCATAGGAATCAAACCCATGACCTTGCCATTTATCACGGAATGCTCTTCTGTTTGAGCTATGTTTGAGGAATGTAGAAATAGATCTTTGAGGAAACAATTGCATGTTACCACTTTTTTTAATTGTAGGGCATCTGTATAAACTTTAGAAAAATAACTTCATACATCCATTCAAAGTCACCCTATGACCAGTTAAAATCATTGCAAAAATGGCTCATGAAAGTGACACTATATATATGGGCTGCCATCATTTGTTTGCACATGCCACACATTTTGATATTTTGTTATCTAATGCAATGACATGTCCAAACGTCCAGATCCTTTTAGGGCCATTGTATAACATACTAACATGAACTTCAGATGCACATCAGATGCTGTTTTTCAATAATAACAGCAGTACATCCAGATCAGGTCCAATTCTGTGTGCAGTCAGAATGTTCTGTGCAGAAGCAAACTGCTATCTTCCAACAACATGAGTTCAGAAACTGTGAGAATGATAATCTCATCAGGGCTGTCGGGGTAATCTGCAGTGTGTGCATGTGTGTGTGCGAGAGAGAGAGAGTAATCTGTCGATATGGTGGCTCTCTGTATCTGAATGCCTGCAGCTCTGACCGCTGATGTTCATACAGTCTTGCTGTCTGTGTTTGTGCTTGTGTGTATGTGCATTTCTTGATGCAGAGTGGTGGTTCATCATTTACTGTCTCCACTGCATCTGTTAGGTTTTATGTATACAGTTTGCAGAAATAAGGCTGTGCATTACAGTGATTTTACCACTTAAAAAAACACAAAAAAAAGATGTACAGGATTTATTTCTACATTTTTAAGAGATATACATTTGGTTTTATTGGTGTAACCTACATTAAGGAATTTAGACTTATTTAGCCCTTTTTTGGCATATAATTTATCTGTTCCTTGCAGTTTCACATCTGGCAAATAAGCCAAATGGTATATATAACTTCATTCGAATACTTCTTATGGTCAGGTGAAACATCAAACACTCAGATGTGAGTGAGATGCTAGTCTCCAGGACCACTTCTGAATCCACAGAGAGGTGGGAATGTCAACACATGCTAGTCATTTTCTGTTTGTCTGGAATAGAAGGAATAATCATGATGCAGCTATGGAGAACAAGATAGACAGGCTGAGAGAGAGAAGGTGTGCTTGTGTGTGTGTGTGTGTGTGTGTGTGTGTGTGTGTGTGTGTGTGTGTGTGTGTGTGTGTGTGTTAGGGTCTCCTACTGAGGTGGAGTGTGGGTAAAATTCCACTCCCTTTTTCCAGCAATGTTCAGCCTGAGACTATTCCTTTGAGACTGGACTGTGTTTGCCCTAGAGAGACAAATAAACACACATACAGAGAGAGAGAGAGAGAGAAATCACAGCACATACTCACAAACAATATGATCGCATAAAGTTTTATATACATATTTGTCCATGTGGATGAACAGTTGTCATATGTGCATGTCTATGGGTGTTAAAATGTATTGCATGGTTTACATGCTACGTGTGTGTGTGTGTGTGTGTGTGTGTGTGTGTGTGTGTGTGTGTGTGTGTGTGTGTGTGTGTGTGTGTGTGATTCAGTCAGACTGTGAGGTTCAGGCAGGCTTCCTCTCTTATTAACTGACCTGCAGGGGGATGGGATGCAAGCTTCAGGAGAGGAGAG
The DNA here is from genome assembly GCF_963082965.1 of Carassius carassius. Classification (NCBI taxonomy): domain Eukaryota; kingdom Metazoa; phylum Chordata; class Actinopteri; order Cypriniformes; family Cyprinidae; genus Carassius; species Carassius carassius. The sequence continues at coordinate 14,079,895 of NC_081787.1, read as the reverse complement.
AAATTAGAGATGGGGGAGGGAATCGGGGTGTGTGTGTGTGTGTGTTGCATGTTTTATAGATGTGTGTACTGTGTTTGTCATTCTTTCTCCCTCTCTTCCATTTTCTCCATCAATAAAACTTGGTGTTTCCCAGTACGAAATTATAAAATCAAATCACAGGACACTGGGACAAAGTCATTCATCATGTTCGCTACAGATCACCATGAGACTGTTGTGTTAGTTGATATGTAAGTGTTCGTGAAGGGCCTCAACCCAATGACTGAAATTGTAAACAGATGTTCGATCATGGTAAAGATCTATGTAGACTTCAAGACTGGGCAGAGGGTGAGAGTGAGCGAGTGAGTGAAAATGTCGAGAAGGAAAAACAGTGTGCTGAAGAGAGAAACGCAGAAGACTTCAATACTCAATCAATGCAATGCCAGTCATTGGCATAGTTCAATGATTATCAGATTGAGAAACAATAGCAGCAAGTTTTTCAGAGTTCATATGACACCAAATCTGCAGCAATCAGTTTTACGCTGAAAAAAATAAGTGTAGAAACAATTTTCACTCAAACATTGGTATTAAATTTGCAAACAGCAGGTAAAATTTTGAAGTAGAAAAACTGAAAAAAGTATTTTCTTGCTAAATATGTTCTGATAATCTTTGGAATGTATGGGTGAAATTTTTATTTTTTTTATTATATAATGTTTCCTTTATAGATCATATCGATCTATATAGATTATAGATAATAAATCTATAATAAAAATATAATAAATTATATAATGTGCATCAAATTAGATTGATGGGCATATTAGATTGATATGGATCATGTGACACTGAAGACTGAAAAATTCAGAAATAGCATCACAGAAATAAATAACATTTCAAAAAAATTAACATAGAAAACCGTTATTTTAAATTGTAATAATATTTCACAATACTAATGTTTCTACTGTATCAGATTTATCAAATAAATACAGATTTTTTTTTCAAACAGAAATCTGACAACAGATTTTATATATACCTGTACATAATAGATTTTGGCTATATACCTCAACAGGGCTATAAAAACCAATGAGTTTAGTTTACTCTTGTGGTTAAGTATGAATAATTACCTTGATTCTTCAAGTACAGCCTTCCTTAATTTACTTTAATGTCCGCTACTCAGGCACAAAATATAATGTATGTACAAAATACACAAACAAATTATGCTACATAGCTCACATTTAAACTAAGTCAAGGTAATTGTTTCCCATAAATCACTCGGAGGAAGTCAACAGTAAGGTTTTGCATGCTCAAGTGACACAAGTCAGGCAAGCCATGCATGTTAAACTGTGAAATTAGATTTAGTTTTTTTTCTGTTATTTATTACAGTTGGAAATTTTAAAGGTTTCCAGACCTCAAGGTTTGGTTTTAGACTTGTCACCATCAAGCAAAAATGAATGTGTGTGAGACTGAGATACTGCCATTTGGTGACCACCAACCGGGCCACCACATTTAAGTAAATATTGTTTTAAAATCACAAATATGCCATACGCCATTTAAATGAAGACCGATATCCAAGTCAAACAAATGGAGACACACAAATACCACATGGAAAGGTCAACTGTAATGAAGTATGCAGAGGAGATTTGAAGGCACCAAACAAAATTGTCTAATGTGCATGAAAACTGTTCAAATATACATGACACAAAATGTTAGTCTTTAATTATCCTAATTTTGAGATAATATTGTCAGCAGTCCTTCAAAAATGTGTTTGTGTTCATTAATGCTAAAATGTCTCTCATGTGACACATTTTCTGTCTTTGGAAAGTTTCAGATTGAATGAAGCAGATTGAATTATGATGTTTTTGTTCATTTTGTGATTTATTTATTAATTTATTTATGAGAAAAAAACAATATTGTTTATCTCTGCAGTAATGGCTGTTTTCTCTGCAAATGCTTAACAAGTCAACTATTTGTATCTAATACAAGTAGGGAAACAAAATTGAAATGCGTCTTTCAATTAGAATTTATTTAACTTAAATAATGAAATAAAATATGGAGCTTCAAAGTTTAAGCTTTTTTTTATACCACCTCAACCCCCCCCCCCCCACCCTTTATCCAAAGGAGAAAAAAAATCACTCTTGGCAATATGCAAATAAGGCTGCAAGCTATTACGATGCTAATGAGATTCTCCAGCAAAACTAGCAGTTCCTCCTCGAGCACTGGGGTACATTTCATCCATATTCAGAAAACATTAGAGTGAGTATATTTGTGTGTGTGTGTGTGTGTGTGTGTGTGTGTGTGTGTGTGTGTGTGTGTGTGTGTGTGTGTGTGTGCATGTCCTAGGTCAAAATCACAATGTTCGGTGCATCTGTATTTATCCCTGTGTCCTGCAGTGAAGATTTGTGTAATTACTCATCGACAAGATCACACAATTGTTCATTATTAATTTCAGTAAGTTTGTTTGTGTTGATGGAGATGCTTTTTCATAAATTGAATAAAGTAAATTGATCTTGAAGGCTTGATGATGTTGCTGTTTTTCAGAAACTACTATTATGTGTTTTTGAGAATTTTGGGGAAAAAAGCAGAATGGATGTTTGATTGCTAATTATGTGGATTTTTACATTCAGCAAAGTTAAAACTGGTATAATCATGGATCTCTAGACCATAATAATTAACCACAATGAAAACAAAACAAAAAATCATACAATTAATTTTTACGGCCCCAATGAATTTAGGACGCCTATTTTATCTATGCCCCAGTAAATAAATCAAGCCTGTAATGGTAGATAAACTTTGGTAGATAAATCTAGCAAGAAGATTTCTGCAGGTAAAAGCTGTGTTTATGTATGTGCGTGTGTGTTTGTGTGTGTTTGGGTTCAAACCTGACGAGAAGGCGGCATCCGCCAAACACCATGGTATGTTACCATAGTAACAGTGGGGAGCCTGGTGAAGGATTGTCTATATGTGTCCTGACCCATTTCGATTTCCCCCAGAAGTGCTCTTTCTCTTTCACCTTACCACATACAGTATATCTCTCTCAACACCACTAACTCCATGCTTGGGCTGTACTTCTAATAAAAAAAAAAAAACACTCCAATTCCAGTCACTTTCATTTTACAACCCAAATTAAAAGTAGATGTCAACCAAAGAAAAGACAAGTTTTTTTTATTTATTTTTATTTATTTATTTTTTAAGATGCATAGCCTTAAAAAAGTGCTTTGGGCAAACAAGCCCATTCCTTTTGGGAATGTTGAATGGAAAGGTTCTGAGATATTAAATAATGTAATTTTTAATTAAGAGTTTTATTAATAGATTTTCACCCCAACTTTTATAATTACCTATCTCTGTGCCTGGAGTGTTTGTAGTTGAACTTTCATTTGTCTAAGATGGCTAAGCCTCAAATACTTCAACAGAACACGCAATAAAGGAAGAAAAAAAACGTATTATGGTTAATAAGCATAAATTGAAAGAAATGGATTTCGGAGAGCATTTGTGGCCTTGAAAAGGCTTCTTAAACTCAGTATGAAAAGATATGTATTAGCATTAGATTAACAAATTAGCATTAAAATTAATAGACCTCATCAAAATCATTTTCCAATTCTGAAAAACACCAGCAACCTTCTTTTCAGTTTTCAAGGAAGTTTGTACAGCACTATTTGTATCTATTTACAACTAATGCAGCCAAACACTGAGAAGCCTCAGGTGTGGCCATTATTCTGGTATATAGCAATTTGGTGCTATAAAATTGCTGTATTATTTTAATTTTAAATTATACAGGTTATTTCTGAAACTATAATGTATTAGGATGTTGTGCCATATTAACAGAAAGGCACAATCACATATGCAGATGAAACCTATATAAGCCAAAGCCTTACAATGTGGGATTAATAGTGTTGTTAGTATATGTTGTCCATTTGTCAGTCTAGTTCAACATGGGTCAACATGCACCCCAGCATTACATCTGTCCTCTATATCTGCAGACAATATAAACTTTTAGTGGACTTATTTAGTTTAATTTCTTCTAGTGTCTCTGTATATCATTTTAGGTACATGTTTTTATTAGATTTTGACCACATAAAACCATGTATCATCCTTTTGAATATATATATATATAGATATATATATATATATATATTGGTTTTTTTTGTTGTTTTTTTTATTATGTATGCACAGTGCTGCACTCGGTACTCACACACTTGGACAGTAACAACACATATGTATGGATGTTGTTCGTTGACATCAGCTCACAAAACTTGGAGACTTGGACATTAACACATTAACATTAACACCTCCCTCTGCAACTGGATTTTGGACTTTCTGACACACCTGCTCCACCACCATCACACTCAACACCGGTGTACCACAGGGCTGTGTGCTGAGCCCATTCCTCTACTCCCTCTAAACCCATGACTGCAAGCCTGTGCATGGATCCAACTCCATCATCAAGTTTGCAGATGACACCATGGTGATTGCCCTCATCAGAGACAACGATGAGACTGCCTACAGGGAGGAGGTGATCCATTTGCACACTGGAATATTTTTCTATGCACTTTTTAATATCCACTGCACTAGTGTAAAATATGTTAATATGTTCATAGTTTCTGCTTATAGTGTACATTCACTTATTACATAATCCATCTGTATATTCATAGCACACATATCTGTATATCATGCTGATAGTATTTAAAGAGGTCCTATTATGCTTTTTCACTTTTTCAACTTTAGTCTGTAATGTTGCTGTTTGAGCGTAAAAAAGATCTGCAAAGTTACAAATCTAAAAGTACACTTCAAAAGGAGATATTCTTTTAACAGAAATCACTCGTTTGGACTACAAATGCATATTTACCAGGATTTGTGATATCACAAAGATCGACGAATTGAATGAGACCTGGTTGAGCTGCACTAGAGAAGGCAACAAGTGTTATCACTATGTCTGAGACATGCTAGCTTTCCCAAGGTAGATGAGCTTAAAGTTGTTACAAACATCTGGGTTTAAATTGATTTGATTACACTGAAACTCTCACAGCAGGTGGCTATGTTAAGAGGCATGACATTTCCCAACCAGGTGCCGAGTGGTGCCAATCACAACACACACTGGCCCAGCTAACCAATCACAGCATATTTTCAGATTTTCATATTTCAGAAGGTGGGCCTTCATTTGATACAGGAATTATTCAAGCCGTTCATGCCAGACTGGAAAGAGAGGTGTTGTAATAATATAAAAGAGGAGCGACAACAGTGAAGGACGAGACAGGACCAGGCCTGGGCTTTATTTTGTGTTTGGTTTTTATTTGTGCGCGATAGCCCCTCGCGGTCGACTGTCACACTGTTTTGTGTTTATTTGATCATTAAAGTTTTATTTGAATGTCTGCCGGTTCCCGCCTCCTTCTTCATGATAATTGTGAAGTTTGTACGTTCTTGTAGGGACGCGCTGCCGAAGATCCCTCGCTGCTGGGGTGAACCCGCAGTGCCAGCGAGCATGGCGTAGCAGTCTGGGTCCGGGGATGCTCGAGACGGTGGACTGGAGTTAGTTTCCGCAGATGGACGAACTTGGTGCCGGCCGCCTGTGATGTGGAGGTGCGTATGAATGGGGGACTCCTGCCGGCTGCCCAAAATCGGAGCCGTCGCCGTCTACCGGGTTGGCGGAGGAGTGTCGTGCCGTCCACCGAGGGCCATCCAGTGCCACCACCAGGCAAAGTGGAAGAGTTTACACAGCTGGTGGAGGGCCGAGCGGCAGTGCATCTGGGAACTGGAACATTTTTTTATTTTTTCTCCCCTCTCTCGTCTCTGTCGCTCCTCATCCTTCCACTTTCAAGGTGGAGGATGACAGCCTATACTGTCATGTGGCTGCAGATGCCATATGCCCCAGGAACCTCTGAAAATGCTCCTGTGGTACCACCGTCCTGCCTCTGAAGGAACTCAGACAGTTCAGCACTGATTGGGCACATTCGTTGGTGAGACACAAAGTCATTTTGACCGAGTCCAGCTCCAAACTGAGAAAAGAGATTCTCTGCATGGCAGAGAGCTTGCTCTTTTCCCAGTTGATCCAAAGCACCAAATGGCTGAGGTGCTGAAGCAACAGGTCCCTGTGATCGCACAGCATCTTGAACGGAACCTTTTGAAGGGCCCAATTCAAGACTTGCAGATCCAGGCACATTCTACATACCTGTGGTGGTGCAGCGGAACATATGAACCCAAATATGTGTGCAACGCATCTTATGGAGGATGAGGACTGTTCCCTGTGAGAGTAGCCTACAACATGATGTTTTATTAACAAATGTCAGGAGGAGCACGCCCAGATAATCAATGCGGCCAATTCACCTTCAGTAATCACATCATCTATCCAACCACCACGAGACAGAACCACTATAAATAATCATAGCAGCCATAACTACATTCTCGTGAAACCGTTGTCTGTTTCTATAAAGTGGGGCAGTTCCATATTTGCAAGGACAGTCTGGCGCTTCTGACCCACAGACTGTAATTACGTTTACATATTTAAAGGATTTGCCACTGATGATTCAAAACAGGGCTGGACTGGGACAAAAAATCGGCCTGGGCATTTTTGCCCAAACCGGCCCACTATATGATCATAAACACCACCCATCTTTGCACGCCCTTAATTATATGCATATCAACTCCTATTCATTAAAACCACTAATGCCATGTAATGAGTGAGTATAGGAACGAGTGAGAGTTAACAGATGAAATAAGTCAAAATTTTATATTTATTAATACAGTTGAACTATATTCCACAGCGGTGAATCCTAAAACAAGCTATAAGCGGCTCTGTCATAGCAATACCAGTGTTTCTTACAGGATTTTTGTTAAAACTATGGTGGTGTGTCCTCGGTCCTTCAAGGGGGGTTCGGGGGCATGCCCCCCCCGTGAGAAAATTTTGTGCATTTTAATGTTAAATTCATTAATCTGGTGCACTTTGAGAGTTCAAAATTAAAAGCTCCAACCCATATTCAGTGTGCAAATTAAACAAAGAAAAATTCAAACCTCTTTTAGTTACAGTGTCTATTTACATTACACCTATACATAATAATAGTTATAATATTAATCCAATGACAGTAATACAATATTTTGTAAAACAAATGCACAAAAAAATAAAGGAAACTTTCTTAATTAGTTGTACCAATTTCTATACTTGAAAGAAATAAGCACATGATCTTTTATTTTGACGCAAACTGCATCAAGCTTTTATTCTGGCGGAAAACATGGTTTACAAACGCCTCTTATTAAATTTCTAGTGAATTGCGGTAATCGTCAACTATGCAGATGTGGAAATAATCTACACTCATGACATGGCCTAAGTGTTTTGAAAGTAGTTATGCTTACCGCAGGCTCTACACTTTCTCATCTCTCTCCTGATCCTCCGTCCTCACTATCATCATCTGCCACAGGAGCTGATAAAGGTCAGAAAACATGTATTTTGACACAGTTAACAGTGTCTGCTTTAAGGGCCTGGTTCTATTTTTTCACGCTATTTATCTGCACATTCCTTGCGTTTCTTCTCCATCTTTTTTTACAGATACACACTGACACTGCTGCCGCTCGCTCACTCGTTTAAAGTTGTGATTGGCCCAGCCCAGTGTCAATCAAGAAAAGAGCCAATGGGCCGCTCATCTACATGTTTCATGGGCTGGTCTGTCAGAAAAAAAACTAACACTGACTTTGACCAATGCATTACACCGGCACAAACCCAGCGCCGCCAATTAAGCAAAACAAAACAAAACGAATGGGCCGCCGATGTACAAATTTTATGGGCCGTTAAAAAAAAAAAAAAAAAAAAATGTATGAGTATGAGATATATCGGCCCAAAAAGCACGTCGGCCCACCGGGCAAATGCCCGGTATGCCCAATGGCCAGTCCAGCCATGATTCAAAAGCAAGTTTTGAGCAGTGTAGAGTAGAGCTTGTAGTTTGTCGTTTCTCCTATCACAAATGCAGACATGGTTTCATGTTTACGCAGCATGATACGCAACGCAATGCGTAATAAGACAGTGTAAGTCATTATAATCATAATAGTTTTTATCCCCACTGGATGCAACAGATGCCTCGTTTGTAATGGGTTTTATTGTTTTTGTCTTGTTGTGCCAGGACACACGTCATCACAGTATGGTGAGGGTCGTAATGTTTCTGAAACACGCTTGAGGCATTCGTCCAATCACAACGCACTGGATAGCTAACAAATCAGAGCACACTTTGCTTTTCAGACCGATGAGGTTTGTAAAAAACAATGCACTTCAGAAAGGCGGGGCATAGAGTAGAAACAATAATGTACAGTATGTGAAAAATATTATGTTTTTGAATCTTAAACCGCATAAGCACATTTAATTACAACAAATACACCAAATAATGTTCTTTTTTAGCAACATCATATGACCCCTTTGAGTTCATTGGTAATTGGGGCTCCCAGGTAAGACCCCTAATGTTGCCACCACATAATGTGTAGTGACCAATAGATAGGGAAAGCCTAGCCTTCATAACACTGAATTTGGCCTTAAAGTATCTCATTGTGGTGTATTCACTTTATTTTATTAATTTTGTATTTATTTATTTATTTTACCATTTTAAATTTACACATTTGGCAGAAACTTTTATCCAAAGCAACTGACACTGCATTTAATGTATTTATACGGTGGCCGAGACAGCTCAACACGCTGCAACTTGAAAAAAGAAAACACATGCAAATTGAAAAAACATCAGCAAGTGAAGAAAACATCTTCATCAATTTGACAACACAAGTGTTGCAAATCACCACAACACATGCATATAGCGAAACGCGCTGGAAATCATCACAACACATGCATATAACGAAACGCGCTACAAATCCTCACAACACTTGCATACAACGAAACGCGCTGCAAATGCTTCACAACACATGTATATAACGAAATGCACTGCAAATCCTACACAACACGTGCATACAACGAAACGCACTGCAAATACTTCACAACACATGCATACAATGAAACGCGCTGCAAATACTTCACAACACATATAAATTAAGAAATGCTCCAAATCCTCACAGCACATACACATTAAGAAACAATTAATGAAGCATTGCAAAATTTTTTTCATTAACCTTGAAGTTATATTTAGTTGAGAATATTAAAGTTAGCCATCTTAAGTATAAAAAAATCGACTCTTGCCACGGCCGCGGCTGGAAGACCATCTAACCCTACCCCCATCGACTCGAAACGTAAGGGGCCTGCCTGATGTTCGGTTGATGGGGGCATCGAGTCCGCGTTCATGGGCCACGAGCCCTTCGGACTCTCTTCCTGTCCCAGGACCCCCGTTCAAAAGACGCAGGGTCTCCCGCGGATGGATCGGTTCCTCTCCCTTCGAGGCTGCCCAGCCCCTGTGTTTAATGAACGTTGTGTATTCCGTAAATATCCTCCCTCCTAAACAAGGGAGTGATTCAGGTGGTGCCCCCCAGTCTGATGAATCAGGGATTTTATTCTCGTTATTTCCTGGTCCCAAAAAAGCAAGGCGCTCTCCGCCCTATTTTGGACCGTCGTGTGTTGAACAAACATTTGAGGAAATACACTTTTAGAATGCTGACTAATGGCTTGCTCGCCTGTACCATAAAACAGAACGACTGGTTCACATCAGTCGACCAGAAAGATGCTTTCTTCCATATAAGCATTTATCCACCACACAGGAAGTTTCTTCGTTTCGCCTACCAAGGCACATGTTACGAATTCACAGTTCTGCCGTTTGGGCTCAATCTAAGCCCCCGGTGTTTCTGTCTGTGTGAAGAGGCGGGTTTAGCACCCATGAGAATGTCAGGTCTGAGGATTCTGACATTAATAGACGATTGGCTCATCATAGCCGAATCGAAAGAGAAAGTGTTGCAGGACACCTGCCGTGTGCTCACGCACATCACATCTCTCGGATTCAGAGTGAATGTGAGCAAGAGCAATTTTACACCCAGTCAGAATGTCATTTTCCTAGGTTTGTAGTTGAACTCTGTCTCAATGCGAGCGTGTCTCTCTCAAGAGCGCATTCTCTCTCTAATGAACTGTCTGTCGCAGTTCAGAGAGGGGGCAAAAGAACAATATCGCACATGCCTCAGGCTGCAGGGTCTTATGGCTTCATCTATCCAGGTTGTACCGCTGGGACTCCTGAGAATGAGAGCGTTCATGAAATGGGTTTTGTTACCACATTTCAGCCCGACGCGCGTTCTTTGCTGCTCTGTAATAGTGACACGCGCCTGCTCGGCAGCCTTGCGCCACTGGAAGAGCACAGACTTTTACGCACAGGGAACCGCACGGTTATGATGAGGAAAGTTGTGACGACAGATGCGTCCTTAACAGGCTGGGACGCCACCCAGGAGGGCAGAACGGTGAACGGTCTGTGGCCGAGAAGACTACGTTCAGCGCACATAAATTATTTAGAGCTTATGGCCATATGGAAAAGCTCTGAATCATTTTATTCTTCGCCTGCAGGGACATCATGTGCTCGTACGCTGCGACAATACCACGGCAGTGGCTTATATCAACCGTCAGGGCGGCGTGCGCTAGTCGAAACTTAACACTCTAGCTTACAAGCTTTTAGTGTGGAGCAGACGGGTTTTCCTGTCGTTACGCGCGACTCATGTTCCGGGCCTTCTAAACAGAGGCGCGGATCTTCTATCAAGGGGAAACCCAATCTACGGAGATTGGCGCCTTCACCCGCAGATAGTGGATATGTTATGGATGAGATTCGGACAGGCAACCATAGATCTATTCGCCTCGCACGAAAACTACCATTGTCCTATGTTCTTCTCGCTAAAGGACGTGGACGCGCCCCTCAGGGTAGATGCACTGGCCCACCCGTGGCCCAGAGTGCTCCTGTATGCCTTTCCTCCCCTGTGCCTGATAATTCCTACACTGGCCAGGGTGAGAGAGCAGGGCCTGTCTCTCATTCTGATAGCACCCAGGTGGCCCACCATGGCTGGCGGAGAAAATTCCTCTGTTATATGCCGAGCCGGAGGCTCTGTCTCAATATCCTTTTGATCCTCTTGGAAGTATTTCCCTAAAGCTGCTGTCCTTCAAGACAGCTTTGCTCTTGGCCTTGGCATCAGCCAAACGTGTCAGTGAGCTACATGAACTTTCGGTTAATCCCTCGTGCACTAAATTCTCTCTTAGTGGAGATATGGTTTCCCTTAAGCCTAATCCGGCCTTCATGCCAAAGTGCTTCCCTGCGTTCACTTCGGAGGTGTTGGAGCTTTCCGCTTTTCCCCCTCCACCTTTTTCCTCCCCGGAGGATGAGAGGCTAAATGCTCTGTGTCCCGTCCGTGCTTTACGGACATATATGAACAGGACCAGTGCTTTCCGGAAGAGCGACCATCTCTTTATTTCATGGGCACCCCCTCATGGAGGGAATCCTATTTCTAAGCAACGCCTCTCACATTGGCTTGTGAATGCTATAGCTTTGGCTTATTAATCAAAGGGAATGCAGCCACCAGGGGACATCAGAGCTCATTCCACGAGGGGTATTGCCATCTCTTGGGCTTTGTTTAGGGGAGTGTCGCTAAAGGACATCTGCTCCGCTGCCAGTTGGGCTTCTCCTCATACCTTTGTGTGTTATTACCGGCTGGATGTCACCAGTATCTCGGTAGCACATTCGGTTTTAGGGGTGGGGTCTTCTTAGCTTAGTTCTTAGTTGAAAGTGATGAAGAAGGAGTGAATGGGCCGGCTGGGCATGCACATCCCTGTCACTAAGCATGTTTTTACATTCCTTTTCTGGGTGTATTTATATGCACATTGGTTATCATGTGTGTGATGCTTACATTTTTTCATGTGCTGCATATGCACAGCAGTCACGATTGTGCATCAGTATTGCAGGTTCATGAGTATGGGACGTGTCAGGCACCGCCTCTCTGGGGCGACCGTCCTTCTCTGGCTTTCAGAACCTCACTGTGAGTGTATTGGGCAATCGGGGAGCTGTCCATGTCTCTCCCATAGGTGGATCTCGAACACGAGATGATGAAAGAGAACAATAGGTTAATGTCGTATCCCCGGTTCTCTGAAACATTGAGTGGAGAGATCCACCAGCTTTGCCCCGCTTGCCACACGAGAAGCGAATATACTTACTTGGAGAATAGCAGCGCTGCAGCCATTATTATACCCCTAGGTAAGGGGGCGGGGCCTTACCTGGCATTGGCTGCGCGCTTCTGTCTGTCTAGCCAGACTTGGTGCAATTGGATGCTTCTACAGAGGTCAGGTGGATGCCCTTCCCATAGGTGGATCTCTCCACTCGATGTTTCAGAGAACCGGGGTTACGACAGTAACCTATTGTTCCCTTTCGAGAGTACTCTCGTACTGTGTAAGCTAGCTTACGCTATGGGAAAAGGTCCCCTTTTCTCGATAATATGAAGCCAAAAATTATCCTTAATTTTTAAATAATGTAAAACGCAGTGCTGCAGCACAGGAGACCCAAGCGAAGCGGCTCGCGCGCTTATTGGCTGTGCTGCGGCAACTGCAGCAACCTATGGTGAGGCGGCGGAGAGTAACGAACCAATGGGGGCGCTTCGCGCCCATTGGACGTCAGAGCGCGCCAAAATAGGCGTGGCTGGAATTATATAAGCCACCGCTTCACCATAGGGATCAGATTTCATCTCCTTCAGCAATCTCACCTGCACTTCGCTGTCTTCTCCGGAGAAACCTCTACACGCCGTCGAAAAGCCTCTCAGCGGGATAGCACTGCAACGCAGATCTGAGGACGCCGGCTCGTGCTTCATCTCGACGCCGCCTTCAGCACTCGCTTCCTGCTGCGCCATCCGGCGTGACTATATCCTTTTCAAAGCTAGTGTGTTTGCCGCTGCATCACACTTTTTTCCTCCAGAATTCGAGGCGTTGTTTCAAATGCCTCGGGCCTGCGCTTCCTGCCGAGGCCCTCTGCCCAGCGAGGACCGCCACATCATCTGTGTCTCCTGCCTGGGCCACGAGCATGCTGAGAGCGCACTCTTCAAGGGCGGCTGCCCTGAGTGCGACGACATGGCTATATCGACCCTGCGGGCTCGATTAGCTCAAACCAGCCACAATGCTCCACCCGCTCCGCCTCTTCTCTCTCAAGTGCCGCGTAAGAAACGCCGCGATCAGAGAATGCCTGAGCATACTGCTACACGCGAGCTCACGCCGGAACACTCCCCGCGTGCCTCGCCCGCTCTCTCTCCTTCGCCTGTCCTCTTCGTGGACGAGCAGCGCCAGTCCCTGCTCACCAGCGCCCCCTTCTCCTTCGGAGCGCCTGAGGCGGAAGAGGACAGACACGACAGCCTTTCTCTCGCCGCGTCCAGTAGTGAGGAATGGTCGGGCTCCATTGCGGACCCCCCCCCCCTCTACAGCACCCAGCTGCACCGGACAACGCGCCGATATCGACGCGGAGCTTACTCGCGTGCTTACAAGGGCTGTCAGCGACCTTCAGCTCGACTGGTCTCCTCCAGACGAGCCCCCTAAAAGCAGGCTGGATGAATGGTTCCTGCAGGGGCGCCCTTCGGCCCCTCCGCAAAGAAATGCCCCCTTCTTCCCGGAAGTTCACAATGAACTCACAAAGTCGTGGAAAGCCCCATTCTCCGCACGCTTGAAGACTTCTGTCTCGTCAGCGCTCTCCTCTGTCGACGGCGCCCGAGACCACGGTTACGAGAGCCTCCCCCCTCTCGAGGAGGCTATTGCTGCACACCTCTGCCCGCCCTCAGCCGCTGGATGGCGGTCGAAGCCTGTGCATCCATCCAAGCCGTGCCGCACCACCTCAGCTCTCGCTGGCCGAGCTTACACCTCCGCTGGTCAAGCTGCTTCGGCTCTACACACCATGGCTGTGCTGCAGGTTTTTCAGGCCAGACTTCTCCGTAACCTGGACGAGTCTGCCCCAGATACCTATGACTTTAAAGATCTCCGCAGCGCTACTGATCTAGCCCTGCGTGCGACAAAGACCACAGCACAAGCGATCGGCCGAAGCATGGCAAGCCTCGCTGTTTTAGAGCGACACCTCTGGCTCACGCTCACGGAGATGAAAGACGCCGACAAATCCGCCTTTCTCGACTCTCCTATCTCGCCTTCCGGCCTCTTTGGCCAGTCGGTTAAGGGTTTCGCTGAACGCTTCACTGAGGCTCAGAAAACGTCACAGGCAATGAGACACTTCCTGCCGAAACGCTCTAGCTCTGCTGCGGGACGCCGTAGAAATGCGCCGCCCCCTCAGACCTCGAAGCCATCGCAGCCAGACTGGCGCTTTCGCGCCGTGGTCGAAACGAAAGTGAAAAGCGAAATGACACACGTCCTTCGCGCCGAACTGATAAACCTTCTTGCAAAAGGGGCGATAGAAACTGTCCCCCCTGCGCAGCGCGAGTCAGGCTTTTACAGCCGCTACTTCCTCGTACCAAAAAAGGATGGCGGTCTCAGACCCATCCTAGATCTCAGACGTTTGAACAAAGCGCTTATGACGCGATCGTTCAAAATGTTAACTACCAAACAAATACTCGCGCAAATTCGCCTGAGGGATTGGTTTTTCTCAGTGGATCTGAAAGACGCTTACTTTCACATTCAAATAGCACCCCATCACAGGCCATTCTTGAGATTCGCCTTCGAGGGGCAGACTTATCAGTACATGGTTCTTCCATTCGGCCTCTCCGTAGCGCCCCGTACGTTTACACGGTGCATGGATGCCGCTCTCGCACCCCTGAGAATGCGGGGAGTGCGAGTATTGAACTACCTCGACGACTGGCTAGTTTTACCCCATTCCGAGGAACTACTGACGACACACAGATCCTGGATCCTCAGCCATTTAGAATGCCTGGGTCTCACGATCAACACTGTCAAGAGCGCTCTGTCTCCCAGCCAGAGGATTTCCTTTTTGGGGATAGACATAGACTCTGTGACATGTACAGCGCGTCTGACGTCACAGCGCACTCTCACTATTCAGCATTTAGCCGTGTCGTTCAAAGCCGGGTCTCTTTACCCGCTCAAACGATTTCAGGAAATGCTAGGTCTGATGGCATCAGCCTCTGCGGTTCTCAAACTGGGCCTGCTGCGCTTGCGCTCACTACAGCGCTGGCTGAGAGACCGTGTTCCAGCGCGCGCCTGGATTTCCGGCCGCGCGCGCATCAGGGTGACCCACGGCTGCATCACAGCTCTGGCCCCTTGGAAAATAGCCAACTGGTATCAGTTAGGCGTAAGCACGGGCGCTGTCTCGAAATGGAAAGTAGTCTCGACAGATGCATCCAACCTCGGTTGGGGCGCCCTGTACGAGGGCAGGTCTGCCTCCGGCCTCTGGTCGAGCCCGGAGCGACTGTTACACATAAACTGTCTGGAGATGATAGCAGTCGAACTATCCCTGAAAGCTTTCCTCCCATTTTTAAAGGGCCACCACGTTCTGGTCAGATCAGACAGCATGTCAGTGGTGGCCTACATAAATCGCCAGGGTGGTGTCAGGTCAGAAACCTTGCACACCCTGACCGAGCGTCTTCTGACATGGGCACATTACAATCTGCGCTCGCTAAAGGCAGCGCATGTACCTGGCATCCTGAACCGGGGCCCGGACATGCTTTCCAGGGCGAATGTTCCCCCTGGGGAGTGGTCTCTTCACCCACAGACGGTTCAGTTGATGTGGAGCATCTTCGGCAGGGCAGAGGTCGACCTCTTCGCCTCAGAAGACAACGCTCATTGCCCAATATATTTTTCAAAGAGCAGGGACGCGCTGGCCCTCGATTGGCCCAGACGCCCGCTTTATGCCTTCCCACCGGTCGCGATGCTACCGCAGGTCATCGATCGGGTCAGGAAGAGCAGATGTGCTATGCTGCTAGTAGCCCCACTCTGGACGACCCAACCTTGGTTCTCCGAGCTGATGCAGCTGTCCAGTACAGCCCCATGGCCAATACCGCTGCGGAAAGATCTCCTCACGCAGCTGAAGGGCGCGCTCTGGCATCCCCACCCCGAACTTTGGGCCCTTCATGTATGGCCCCTCAACGGGTACCCGGGAACCTCCCTGAGGGAGTGTGAAAGACCATTACGGAAGCCAGAGCGCCCTCAACCAGGCGCCTATACGCGCAGAAATGGTCAGTGTTCTCCACCTGGTGCGGGACACGGAACCTAGACCCTCACTTATGTGACGTGACGGAGATACTCTCCTTCCTACAGGAGCGTTTAGATGCGGGCAGATCCCCGTCTATGCTCAAAGTGTATGTGGCAGCCATTGCAGCTTCTCATGCTCCGGTGGCCGGCCTATCACTGGGAAAAAACGAACTGGTCATTCGTTTCCTTAAGGGAGCTCGTCGGATGAACCCTCCCCCACCCCCTTCAATCCCTTCCTGGGACCTGTCTACGGTCCTAGAGGCCTTAAAGGGCCCCCCTTTTGAACCGCTTCAGTCTGTCGATATGAAGCTTCTTTCGTTCAAAACCACTTTTCTACTGGCTCTGGCCTCAGTCAAGCGAGTGGGGGATTTACATGCGCTATCTGTAAGCGCTGACTGTCTCGAGTTTGGGCCTAATGACTCCAGAGTCTTTCTCAGACCAAGACACAGCTATGTCCCCAAGGTGCTCTCAACACCGTTCAGAGCGCAGGTCATCTCGCTGTCAGCCCTTTCCTCGCAAAGCGACGAAAGCAACGCGAGCTTCATCTGCCCCGTCAGGGCTCTTAAAACCTATATTGCGCGCTCCGCCTTATTCAGGAGGTCGGACCAGCTCTTCATATGCTTTGGTGGGCGCACCCGAGGTCTCGCCACCACGAAGCAAAGCCTATCGCGATGGATAGTAGACACTATCTCGCTGGCTTACAAATCTAAGGGCCTTCACTGCCCGTTCGGCATCAGAGCCCATTCCACCCGAGGTATGGCCTCGTCATGGGCGTGGTCCTGCGGGATACCACTGGATGATATCTGTGCGGCGGCAGGCTGGGCCTCTCCGTCCACATTTATTAGATTCTATAATCTGCAAGTCCCTGCCCTGCAGGCCAGGGTACTTTCTATATAGACGTGCTAAGCCTTATCACGTCCCCCTTTTTTCGTTCCCTATATAAAGGTCACTAAGGTTGGCTGTTGGGACTGGGATTTCTCCTGCTATAAAGCCCCGAGCTCTCGCCTCGGGCTGTGACAGGTCGAAGTTCCCGAGCACGCACGGCGTTTTACATTGTGTTCCCATAGCGTAAGCTAGCTTACGCAGTACGAGAGTACTCTCGAAAGGGAACGTACTCGGTTACTAACGTAACCTCGGTTCCCTGAGATGAGGGAACGAGTACTGCGTAACCTGCCGTGCTATGTGCTCGGACCGGGTGATCGCTTCAGTCGATTTAAAACCTGATCCCTATGGTGAAGCGGTGGCTTATATAGTTCCAGCCACGCCTATTTTGGCGCGCTCTGACGTCCAATGGGCGCGAAGCGCCCCCATTGGTTCGTTACTCTCCGCCGCCTCACCATAGGTTGCTGCAGTTGCCGCAGCACAGCCAATAAGCGCGCGAGCCGCTTCGCTTGGGTCTGCTGTGCTGCAGCACTGCGTTTTACATTATTTAAAAATTAAGGATAATTTTTGGCTTCATATTCTCGAGAAAAGGGGACCTTTTCCCATAGCGTAAGCTAGCTTACGCAGTACTCGTTCCCTCATCTCAGGGAACCGAGGTTACGTTAGTAACCGAGTACGTTTTGTGATGATTTGCAGCTCGTTTCGTTATATGCAGTTGTTGTGATGATTTGCAGCTCGTTTCGTTATATGCAGGTGTTGTGATGATTTGCAGCTCGTTTCGCTATATGCATGTGTTGTGAAGGGTTTGCAGCGAGTTTCGTTATATGCATGTGTTGTGATGATTTGCAACACTTGTGTTGTCAAACTGATGAAGATGTTTTCTTCATTTGCTGATGTTTTTTCAATTTGCATTTGTTTTCTTAAGTTGCAGCGTGTTGAGCTGTCTCGGCCACCGTAACTTAAGCAGTTCTTGCTCTTCCTGGTAATCGAACCCATAACTTTGCTGACCCAACACTGATAAAAGAAAACAGTTATTGACGAATAGTCATTGTGACTAACCATGTGACAACTAGTCCCGGTTGTGTACAAAACTGCCACGCAAATTTAAAAGTTACCGAACACAAATATTAGCAAAAAGGCCAGTCGTTTTGGGTGGAATGGTAAGACTTGCTTAGCTCACCCTCAACAATGTTCCAGTGCAGCCTGCGGCTATCCAATGAGAGCCCAGCCCTCCTCCCCCTGCTCTCCTCTCCCGCCTCCTCCGCGAGCTCTCATCTCTCCGCTCTGCGTGCAGCCACTGACTGCTGCTGTCTCGCGGCGTTTGGAGATCTTGCACGCGCGCTGTATGGATGCTGAAGCTTTGGCGCTTCTGTAAACGCGACACGGAATCAACATGTCCAACCCTCCGCACGACCCATTCTACTCGTCCCCTTTCGGACCGTTCTATCGGAGACATTCACCGTACATGGTGCAGCCTGATTACAGAATTTATGAGATGAACAAACGACTCCAGTCCCGGACAGAGGTGAGTTTAGCATCGCTCCACATGAGACAGTGACAGCTGTAGTTCGGGAAAAGTTATGTTAGCCATTGCGTTTGCAAAAAAAATTCTCATCCTTTCCTATTTGGGCAAATTGAGAGCATGAACTAAGTGATTAAACTATATGTTATAGTTTTGTAACTGACTTTGTAAGCTCTGTAAGTTACATAGATGCACAAGTGTTATGAGTGCATCATATTGCTCGGATTACTACGGGAAAACAGTTGAGCATTTTATATATAAATATGTTTCTCAAGCCCTTTTTTAAACTATATAATTTAGGTACTGTATACAGAAGCAACCACTTTGATCACTAATTAAAATCCACATGGAGGTAGTAATTTAATGAACAGCGCACGAGCGCAGAGCAATGAACTGTTTTAAATAAAGATTTAAGAATTAACTTCAACAATAAAAACATACAAGCATGGCAATTAATAACCTGACTGGTGATTTTTAGGGTGAAGGAAATTAGTAAAATGGGTGAAAGATGTCAAAAGCACTTAATGAAAAAGCATCTAAGAGAGTTTGATTTGATATGTAAGAGAAAACATACAGTCCCACAAACTTTCCTGCAAAAGTGATGTCAGCATTGGACTGAAAAGCATTACTTGATTTCAGTATTTTAGCTGCATTCAGACCCTTAACATCTGCTTGTTGTCAGCACCAAACAGATGATCTTAATAATTTTTAATAAAAATTGTTAAATGTTGTGGAAAGGTAAAAAAATTCAAGGCAACATGACAACATTAGAATTTAGTCTATTTGAATTTCACTTCACCAAAACCAAAACAGTCAAATAATTGTTGTCAAGATAACCATATATCTCTCATTCTTAAATGTTTAATTAATCACACAAATATAATCTTCATTGCTATGTAAGTTGTTTATGGCATTTAACATCAAGGGAACTTTGCAATCTGACGCAGAGATCAGATTAAATAATTTTATAAATAAAGATGCCCACAGATCTTAGTAATGGTGAAAACAAACAAGAATAATAAGATTTTAGCATCACCACACACAAAACAATAATCCTATAACAGTAAATATGTCCTTTATTTATTTATAACATATACACTTAGCAAATCAGCAGTACTGTTCTATATTAAGTTTATTCAGACATCTTTGAGTTTGGGGGAATATTGTTGGTCTAACATGTGCTTTTATGTAGATTCAAAATCATTTTCATTTCCTTGTATCTGTGACTCAGAAAACAAATATGCTGTATGAACTGTAACTGCTTGCCTTTTTTTAAACAGTGAATTCAGTTTAATGACTGCAAACAAATCATGGCTTTTATGCACTTGAAACACTTCCAGAATTTGTACCCCATTTATTGTGCTTTTAAAATAATACAGTACAACAGCTGTAAACAATAGCTGTAAATATTTGTGCTGTTATACAAGGACGTGTCTGTAATGCTTATCCTAATGGAAAATAGTTTTCTTCAAAGATTTGCTGGTAACAATGCAAGTATGTCCACAAATTCCCCTTGGGTCTCCTCTTGCAACCTCTAACTCCTCAAACCAACTCTGAATTCCACTTCACTTGTCAAAAAAATTACTATATTTTTTGCTATCACAATCAATTATACCCATTTGTGATGTTATATTGTATACAGAAAAGGTTTTGAAAATGATCTTAATTGTCCCGTTGAAAATCTGCATTAAATAAGCTAATGAGTTACACTGTAGCCTATTGCTGTTGCAGTTCTGGCTCGTGAGCCTCTGCTCATGTGTTTGATCGAGGTGTTGTAACTTTAAGGAGACTTGGGCTGTATTGCAGAGATGCAATGGAACAACATCATGAATAATGCATAAGCAGCGGCCCAAACCCTGAACACTTAAACTCTGAAACGCCACTTACCAAACAGCCTATATTAAACATGTGCCAATATATCATTTTAATCTTCACAACCTCACTTTGGCATAAAAGGGCATTTGCTAAGATTAAATCTTTACATGTGTGATTGATCTTGATAAGATATTTCATTGTGAGGGTAATAATAAGTTTAGTTGATGAATGTGTTTTGCTTTGGGAAACTCGTGCAATCTGGGACTCAAACGGGGTAAAAAGAGAAAGAGAAATATAATTAAGAAAAAATATATTTGTAAAAATATTGTTAAAGGATAATTTTATTTTATTTATGCAGATTCATTTTTTATTACTCATCAAGGTTTATAAAAATAAATACATTGTTATTAGAATTAATAATTAACTCTTTGAATCATACTTTGTAGCAGTCAGTTCGGCAACGTATATCGGTTTTTGCAACATATACTGCACACCACTCAGCAGTTGCATCATTCTAGAAAAGTCTGGAACAAACATTCTGACACCTTGTTTGCTGTTTTATACCAGCAACATTTGGTACCTCCAATGTTTTCATGTTTCATTACGAGTTTTGCATAGATTGGTAGGCTCAAATGAACAAACATCTCTGCTCTGTGCACACATACAGTATCCATCTAGCAGATGGTAGAAATGTTCAAAAAAGGTTTGATATCTTGCATCCCTTTTGTAAATTTTAGCATGTATCGGTCTAGCGCCTTGCCATAACAACGCAACTCTATTGCTAATATCTTTGCAAACAGTGAGTGCAGTATTTATTAACCAAGGCCGCTGATGTGCATTTGAAGCCAGTAGTAATTTAGCACAGATTTTACAAGGGAGAGTTTCCCCCACAGCCATCCATCATGTAGACATGCAGACTTTCTTAGTTTAAGAGTTGCAGGCAAACACTGAAATAACAGGGGAAGCGAATCACCAAAGTAGCCAATGTCAAACAAAGGTGTTTTAATAACCACTTGGCTCAATATTTCTCTGCATCAGTCATTTAATGACTGAACATTAAAGCTAGCTAATCAATGTATTAGTTCTTAAAAACATGGGAATTATGCTCCATGGTGCACATCACATGACTGGAGTGAAAGTAGAATTGGACAAAAGCAGGAAGGAGTTAGGAAAGCTAGACAAGAGGGCTCAAGAGTCCCGACTCTTGACTCGAGAGTTCTCAGTACAGAATCTGGTGATTGATGTATTTTATTGTCCAGAGGCTAAAACTGTTCAGCCCACTTGCTGGCAGCAAACTAACTTCAGAGCATAGCAGTTAGAGCTTTGTGTTTTAAATAGCACCAGAGAGTTTGTCATGTAATGGAAAATTTTAATAATATATATTGTTAAAATATATTCTCCAATCCCAGCTTGAATATCTTGAAGTAACAAATCTTTAATCGGGTGATTCCCCTGAAAGTGTAAATAATGTTATTCTATGGTGCTATCAAAACATTACTGTTTGTTGCTATCTGATACATCTAGATCTTTAAAGTCAAAAGTGTTTTTTTTGGCTGTTAGTATGAATATGTTACCCTTACGGTTATCTATAAGCTTGTGTGTTCCAAAACACTCACAAAATTTGCCTTTAGAAGATGTATGCATTCAAAACTCTCCATACCATCAATACAGGGCTTCGTGATGACATCATTCTGTACTTCAGTTTCTCATCAGATTTTCTGCCCAATCTTGTTCACACATTTAGTATGTTCTATATGACAAAAGACTTATAGCACAATATGTAAGGGATAGGGAGCAATTGGCATAGTTTAAACATGCTTTCCATTGGGGTGAACAAAGTCTGGTTTTGCATCAGTGTCAAGCGAACCCCTGCAGAGTGGATCATATGCATCCATCGGCAGGGACCACAAAACATGTCTGACCCATCTGAACTTTATGCAGAATTCTGTATTTTAAAGCAATGGAGGAGATCAAACAACAAAAACGGTTAGATTTTAGGCATTATAAACAGCACTGATTGGTAGAAGAGAAGATTGGTGCCACACACCTGTAAATTACACTATTTTTAAACGACACATCATCAGCTTTAATAAAAAATTTATTTTTTCTTGTAGTTACATTTTTAATTCTAAATACAACTAAATAAAATAGTGATTTTGACAGGCTGCTTTTGTAAAAAGCTATTTTTAAAAAAGGAATGAGCCACTAGATGTCCTGCCCTGACTTCCTGTTTCAGTGTAAATTATTTTAACATATTAAATATCTTTGTGCATTTCAAGGCACTTCATTTGATTTTAATAAAGGGGGCATATTTGGGAAACCTGCTTGAAAGTAATCATTTTACACCCTTTAAGGTGTGTTTGTTCGTATTGTTGGTTTGTTGGTATATTCCACCAGTTAACGGAATGCTGTTAACGAGTCTTATACTGAATATTTGCAATTCACTTAACAAGAAAATAGTTAGCATTAGTTACAGATACTGATTTGCCTATGGGCATTATGGGCAACTTAAAACTAGCAGCTTCTCTTGTTCAAGAACTGCTTTTTCTTTTCATGTAAAAGCTGCATTTTTTCCAGAAACAGTTGGTACGTTTAAGCAGTTTCTAAAAATGCTTGAAATCATGTATACTTGCATGACATGAAAACTCAAATCAGTCGTCTAATAAAAGCTGTTTTTACATGGTGTGTGTCACCATTTGGTAAGATCACATGACCAGCTGAAAAGGTACAGAAGCTGTCACTAGGGCAGGACCCTTTCAAAAGGCACTGATATGCTCCCTTTAGGAACAAATGTACTGCCTCAGTGACAGCTTTTGTACCTGTTTTCTGACTGTATACTGTATACCAAGATGATTCACTCATATAACTATGAATAGGTGAAAGTGCAAAGCACAATATGATGAAATGAGTCACACCTTCTAAATTTAAGAGCAAATCGCCAATTAGTTAATTCATTGCATCCCTGCAGCTATCATTAGAAGCTCACGTCAGATTTTGTTGCTAATTTGAAATAATTGTGATTTTTGCATGCATTTTTAAGTAGTTCAGGACACTTGCATGCCCCAAATTCTTGCTGCCCAGATGCATTCCAAATATGGCAGCAGAGTGAATTGGCTTTCCCTGAAATGGACTTTAACTTCATTACCCTGCTGTTTTTGGACAATTTAACTTGCAGAATAAAGTAACCATGGCTGACTGTGAAAAGAACAATTATACAATAGCATGCTTTTGCCCAACTTAAACCAAAAAAAAAAAGTTATGGATACACGATTATGACAAAAATCATAATTGTCGATTAATTACGATTATCACAATTAACATTGAATGATGTTTATAAGTTTGATGCAACTGCATGCCGTATTTTTATATGAAAATAAACAAGCTGAAAACACTCTAAATGAAAAAACATTTCTATAGTATTAACTTAGCCTCAAATGTCAACTATACATCGGATTGGTTTTTTCTTTAACTTATAAAAAAGTAAAAATATGAATGGTATTATAATGGTATACCAAAACTAAAATTAAAATAATAATGGGAAAAGCCCTTAAGATAAGAATGAAGAAAGAAAAAAAACACATCTTAAGCAGGCAGGATAACATAAGTGGACTTTGAATGATTAATTGCCGCTTTGAACGATCATGTAATTGTGGCGTCTGTAATTGTAATTGCGATTAGAAATTCGATTAATTGTGCAGCCCTAGACTGACTGCACCTTCAATAGAAACCATATTGAGTTTTGTACTCTTTCAAATGTGCATTTAGACATGTTTTCCTTGAGGCTTTCATGCTGAAAGAGCATCAAACATGTTTGCTGCCATTAAAAATGTTTGCTGGATAACCTGCTGCATAAGCATGTGAAAATAAGCATGCTGGTTTACATTAAGAGGATGTAAACCTCAGCTGGTATAAGCTCATTAGCATATCACTTCTTAATATTCACAGGGTTGGAAAGAGTGAGGATAAAAATAGAGGTCACTAAGAAGACAACAAATGAAATACTAAATTTATTAATCTATCTAATGGTTTTGGAATGGAATGTGTTTATGCAAAGAAGCAGTTCACAGCTGCATTTCGGTTTGATCTGAGGGTGATCGATAATGCAGTTCACTGTGGAGAAACTCAGTCTCAAAGTCCTCAAGGTAAAACAATCATCGCAGCTCCTCCATAGTCCCATAAGAGCTTAAAAAGGCACCAAATGGCAAATCAGTCTAACCATGTCCATCATCATTTATATTACATGCTGCCTAATTGATTTTGTAGGAAGCAGGTGATGGACAACAGATTGTGTTTTAAGAGCACGTGAAAAGTCTAGCATAAATTGATGTGCCCAAATTGAAGAGTTTTGTTAAGCTGTGTAGGACTGAGAAATATCTAATGATTTCACTATCAATAATGTATCATTGAACGTTTTAATTTTTAATGGCAGCAGTGGACTTAAAAGTCTTTAAACTTTATTTTGTGCTCTCTATGGGATGAAGATAACGTACAAACCTCTTATCAATTGGCTGCATTATGCAAAAACAGGTTATGGGGTCCCGGCTGATATGTGACATATTACATTGAAAACAAAACAAAAAAATGGATTCTCTGGAACAATAAGGTGGCGTTCAAACTGGCAGGATACTAGGACAATAGTCCCACCTTTTTCCTGCGGCTTTCCCAAAGTTCCTTCCAGGCTACACTGTTGCGCTGATAACAAATAAAGAGGGATCGCCCATTTTTACCAACTTCCTGTTTTCAGACTTTTTCTGTACATATTATATTTTTGATTCCTTTTGTCCAGCCCTGAGTGATGATGTTTTTGAGGAGCCTCAGGGGTGTTATCATTGCTAAAATATCAAGTTCTCAGCTGTGTCCTGCATGGGTTGGTTTCTCAAAACACCTCATCAAAATTTGGATGGGTTGTGAACCTACAAATTTTTTTTCTAAACTAGCTCAAAATGCTTTAATGTTAACTAACACAAATATGCGTTAAGAAACTTATACACTATCATTCAAAGGTTTGAGGTTGATTCTGGTCTAAGATTTTATTTTAAGTCTCTTATGCTCACCAAGGCAGCATTTATTTGATCAAAAATAAAATAAAAACAGTAGTTATTAATCCAGTCTTTAGTGTCACGATCCTTCAGAAATTATTCTTATATGCTGATTTGTTGGGCAAGAAACTTTTTTGTTGTTGTTGTTGAAAACAGCCATTAGGCGTAATATTTTTATGGAAGCCATGACTCTTTGACGAATAGAATATTAAAACGAACAGCATTTATTTTGAAATAGTAAAAAGTCTCATCATTTTGATCAATTTAATGCATCTTTGAATAAAAGTATTAATATATTTAAAAAAACACTGACCCCAAACTCTTGGACAGTAGTGTACAGTATACTGTGCAATGTTGTCTTCAGTGGTCCAGCACTGTGTGTCATATATGGTGAAGACTTTCTGAAGGGCATTCGTTTACTTCCCCTTGCCTTATTTAAGTAGCATAATTCAGATCATATGTACCTAACCTTATAACAGTCCCAAATATGGTCAACATTCAGTTGTTCTTAAAAAAAAAAAAAAAACACACAGCAAAGCAGATTAGAATAGCTTGCCTGAAAATACCCATAGATGTTGTTTATACTGTTGTTGTTTACTAAAATGAGGTATCATGAAACGATGCATGAGTTATTTACATGCTTACTGCCATTTCCACTTTGGTTTTGGCTTGTTTACATTGTTAGTATTCCCTGAGATCTGTCGGTGGCTGTCACTGATATGTAGGTGGAAGAAGTTCAACAGCAGTTGTACAAATCCTGCGAGTGATTGCCCACACACAGCTCTGTTAAGCTCATCAAAGACCTTGTGTACATTTCATGAGTCCTGAAAGGTGAGTCTAAATGGAGTCTGCCTGGCTGAGGACTTTTTAAATGTCAATTCCCAGATGTGGATATATAAGGACAATTTACACCAATTCCCATGATGCGTGAATGAATAGGTTGCCTTCTTTCAGTGTCATTCAAAACATATATGTTAATACTCCTGGCTGAATCACACTGCCTCTAAATAAAATCAGTATTCCAACCATTCTAAAACTGACTGTTGGATTTAGATGGTCAGAAAAAACACTGATCCAGCGCAATCCAATAACCACTAGATATTAGTGTTTGTTGGGCTCCAAACTTGCATGTAAATGATTCCATTTTAAACAAAAACTATAATGAGGAACGATATCTTGATGAAATGTTATTTCATTAACAATATTATGAAATTAAATACAAATATTATAATAAACCAAAATATTATAATACATTTAAAACAAAAAATATAGGTTAGGATAAACTGTTCTTGATTATATACCTTATATTGTTTATTTTAGTTGACAGTTTCCTCATAGACAACCGTTAGCTTTTTGTACATCACTAGTGGCAGGTAAATCTGACACAGACACCACAATAATACACCAGCATGCACAAACTTAGGAAAAAGCCTAACAGTGCAACCTTGCAAAGATTCAATAGCAAATTTAGCAACATTTTTATCCAAACCACCGTACATTTGAATTTTTTTTTTTTTTTGAGTGTGTGTGTGTGTGTGCACCATTAAAACTGAATTGCAATTGAGGACATTTTAAAAATCTAAATTCAAAACAAAAATAAAAACTAGTGGAACTGTTGGAAAAAAAAACTGTTGTGTGTGTGTGTTCTGGTATATATTGTTTATGAGGACACAAATGTGTATAGTGACATGGGTACTACAACGTAAAAATGGTTTATGAGGACACTTCCCCATAAACCAAAAGGCTAAAAAACATACTACGTGGTGTTATATAAAATTTAAAAATTGCCAGTAGTTTTCTGTAAGGGGAAGGTTATCAACACAAAATATGCCAATGTGTGTGTGTGTGTGTGTGTGTACGAGCGAGAGAGAGAGAGAGAGAGAAGTATAAATATTAGTTATTTGGCTTGTGTACAGTATGTGTTGTAAAAAGAAGCCACTTTTGTTATTTACCAAGGATATGGGATGTTGTTGTCTCTCTAAGCTCTTGGATCTAACATAAATCCGAGCTGCTTGGCCCCTGCGGAGCGGTGACTGGGTTGAGAGCCACCATTTGCACATTGATGAATCCCTTTAGATGTTCCAATCAATACGGCTTTATCTTCAGGCAACCCGTGCAGACGCCCATGTTAGTTCACCTGAGGTCCTGAAGGACTGATCGGTGCGCTGTACATCAAAGCTCACTATCAGCTATAGCACGCTAGACAGGTACAATCAGCACTGAAGGCAGGAACCTCTCATTGTACATTATCTATGTCTATGAAATGCAGCAACTTTGGTTTATTCCATCAGTCAGTCAAGAACAAATAAAAAAATAAAGAAAATACAAGAATAGAGCAACAGGGGTGCACAGATATATCACTATATATGCAAATCACATTGCTAGGGAACTATGGTACAGTATAAAAAAATTATCCTATTTAACTATTAAAAAATGCAATCCTTTCCAACTTTGACACATACCTGTACGCAGGTTTACTGATACTGTTTGTAAGGGCCGCTGATGCATTAAATAGGGCTGATTAGTGCAAATGGGTGATCAGATTTCCTATTGATTGTGACAATGCAGATTGTCTTCCAGATAAATGAAATCCTATAACTCTGAGTCCTGCTGCAGATACTGATAATGGTGTTAGCGGCCATTAATGCTCTTCTGTAATTAGCTTATATCAAAGTAATTAAAACAATAGCAGTGTAAAGTAATTCCATTACATGCTAACTCAATATTTTGTCTGTGTTATCTCAACCTATATGCTCAATATCTTGTTTTCGGAACATAATGGAGGGCCCTTTCACCATTTTTGAACATGTGGGTCATTGTATTCATTATGTCCTGAAGCGATTTCACCGAATGTCTCTGTTGATTATGATTTATAAGACAAGGCTAAAATAGGGCTACCAAGATAATACATAATTGTAAACTATAATTGTAAAACTGTGAAATTTCTTATTGACAGTAATCTTACTGACCCTAAACTTTGAACAGTGGTATATATAGTGTATTTTTAGACCTGTCTTTTTAGGCTAGACCATAATAAACACTATGAATGTTCTTAAATTTTAGATCTTCATCACAGTTATTAATCAGGTCCTAACCTAAGGTCAGAGGTCATTGGTGCTGTGGAGGTCATTGGTGGTGACTGTACAGTAAGATGGATCCCCCTGCGGGCCACTGAACCATTATCAGGAAGATGCTCGAGTGGAGAAGATCAATGAACACTCAAAGAGAGCAGTCAACACCTGCTGATACAAACACTGTTTGATAAGCTAAGCTCAAGAGTGGCCATCAATGAGCTGCAAAGAGATATTGAACTGTAAAGTAGCTCAGAGAGTTGTGGGATTTCAATCACAACTACATTGACACTGTCCATTTTGATGTGATATGACTTAAAAAGAGACATACATACCAAAGTCAGTCAGATACAGGACAACAACCTCGGTTTTTCAGACCTGAAAAGATGAAAAGAGTCAGTCATTAGTAAGGCTGGATTGACAATAATTACTTGATTTTAACCAATCTTCATTTTGATAAACCAATATGAATACTTAAATCCAAAGATCGATTTTCTGTGCTGTTTTCAGTTCAGAAGTGTGAACAAAACTTCACTTAACATTGTGTATCGCGCCTCCTATCCAATAATTGCAGTAAGCTTTGTGTTTTTTTTTGTTATGAAACATAATCTCAGCTTTCCAATTCTATCATGAAATTTAAACAATGAATATCATTTGGCACTCTTTAATGTGGCATGAGAGATTGCTGTAGCTGCCTCACTTAAAACAGCAGCACAGAGCCCATTTCAACCAATCATCTCTTCCTCTTTTCTACTAGTTATAGCACAAAATAAACATAAATTAACATGAGAATGTATGTTGAAAGATTCAGTACAACTTGTTGAAATGTATCATCTCTTATGTAATCACCCAGTCACTCTTTCAGTTGCAAACAGCTTGTAAACAATGTCACGTACATGTAACATTAAATTTACCTCTGGAAAGCCATTCAGTTTCCACAGAAAAAATATAACTCTAGGGAGGTGCATTTTGATTTAATATATGCAGTAGATAACATATTCATTAAATTCTTAATTAAGCTGTTAGTGACGTTTCATTTATTTTATGTGTGAATAATTGTTTCATAAAAAGTTAGTTATTTGTGTTTATATTGCTACAACAATTCAAGTAGAAACTTGATATGATTAAAAAGTTCATATAAAACCAGCCTTATGTGCAATTTAAATGTTTGTATACAAGTCAGTTTTTATTTCAATGTTGATCATTGTATATTAAAATAAACAGCAATTGAATTTGTAAAAAAAAAAAAAAATTAACATTTTATATTATAGTAATATACCATACAAATGTATAGTAGCCTAAAGCAGTTTTTTTTAATATACATTATATAAACTTTACTAAATATATAGAAATATGACTTAATACAAATGACTATTAATTGGAATCAAGAGCTTGTGAACTGGAACGTATTTGAATCATGAAATCTGTGTCAATACCAAGTCGTAGTCATTACGAAGATTACGAAGGTTGTTTTAACCTTAGTACTTTGCCAACCCACAAGAGACCAAGAAGGGGGGGGGGGGGGTAAAAATTAAGAAAGGAGGATTATCTGATGAAATCAGGCATCCTGCTGAGTGTGACTACAAGGTTTAATCACATACACAAACACACATTCACTCATTCACAACACACAGGCAAAAAGCAAGGGAAAGAGTGTTAGCCAGAAATATGTGTCATGTGTGATAGTGCTGTGCTATTAACCAGATGTGTTGGACAACATCAGCCTCCTGCCTTATTGAATGCAAAAACAATCACCGTTGTCAAAACAGATCACTCACTTACAGTGACTAAAATGGCAGGTTGTAATAGGGCACTGTGTCACTCCAAAAAAATGGAGCAGACGAGACTACTTCCTCCACACTGGAAAACAGTGCTTCTCGAATACGGGATGTGGGACTAAAGGTCTCCAGGGTCGGCTATTATACGACGTGATGTTGCCTGAAGTCGACAGCCCTAATTGTAAACATCTGAGAGGGCTTGTGATCTGTCACCAGGCAACATGGTCTAGATGGCAACACTGGCCTTAACGACGTCTGTTAGAATAAGAGCTCTGTCAATCACAGGATTGCAGCGGAGTCTAATTTTACATACGCTGAGTATGTTTGCAACTAGTATGCCATCTGATGGAGTGGCCTTAATTTAATTCAACTCAATTAGTGAATCTTCCCATTAGTGGTGGACTGGAAGGATCTAGGTAACCTGGATGTACATTATTTAAAATAATTTAGTTGTTATTGTCGACTTTTAATAACAGTGCACCGGTGCTCGCTGCATAACCTTTAATATTTAATTAAGAAAAACTTGCATTTATAAGCACTGAGCTCATTAAATTTATATGCTAGATCGTAGAATGGTCTCAAAATGAGCCTTTAGGAGAAAAGAGCAAGACATTAGGGAAAGTAGGTTCTAAACTGATGCTATCTGGGTTCGGGTTATAGGATTTTGTGTTTATTAATTATAAATGGTAATTCAAAAAAGCACACATGTCAGGTACATGTCAGTGGATGATTGACTGCATTAATGTTAACATTGAGCTTTTGAAAATAACCACAAGAGATGACTCACAAATTCTATTTATTAAAATAAAAAACTATATACAGAAATTGATTGTGTATGTGTATATGTGATGTGCTGCTCAAGAAACATATCTTATTATTAGCAATGTTTTAAACGGTTGTTCTGCTTAATATTTTTGTAGAAACTTATTTTCTTCAGGATTCTTATCATGTTCAAAAGAACAGCATTTATTTGAAACTGTAATATTTTGTAACATTCTAAATGTCTTTACTGTCACTTTTAATAATTTTTTAATGCATCCTTACTGAATAAAAGTATTAATAACAAACATCTGAATAGAAGTTTTATTAATCACAAAAATGAGTGGAGCTATACACTAAATATTTTTTCTAATTTTTACTCTTATTAAATAGACTTGTAAGAATGACGAAGCATATCACACAATATAATTAACTCCTATTAATTAACTGTGACTCTCCTTCTTCCCCAGGAGAGTGATAGTCTTTGGTGGGATGCGTTTGCTACAGAATTCTTTGAGGAGGATGCTACATTGACCATAGCCTTCTGCCTGGAGGATGGACCAAAAAGATACAGTAAGATTTATGCTTTTATCTTGTGCCAGTGTTTTTGTTTTTGCAAATTTGCTCATGCTGTTGCCAGATAAAAACAGGCTGATGGTAGATGACTGTGATATTGTGTCTATTGAGTCTATTGAAAATGTACAGTAGAAGGTAATGATCCATAACACTCTGTAGAGAACTTTGAATCAACTAAATCCGCCAGTTCCAGATCTTATTGACTTTTACTGGTCTTCAGGAAACAAGTTCCCTAAACATCACATAAAAACAACACTGCGGTTAATGGCCTTGCATGTCACTGTAGAGAACTAGACTAAGAAAGTGTTGTAATTGGTGAATTATACTGAATTATACTTCAACTGACTTGAAAGGTTCATATTTGTGAATTATATTATCTACAGCTCTACCAGAATTTGTCTAAACACCTTAAAAAGCACGAGAGAGTAATTGTTTGCAGTGAGCTCCCTAATGTAGTATTGGCTTCATGTGCAATATAGCCCTGCTAGCCTGTCTATTTATTTCTTTTTTTTCTGCACACCTTTCCTATCTTTCTCTCTGATTATTTAAGCTGTGTTGTCTGTTCTTATTGAGTTCTCTGCTTTTGGTTAGTCATGCAGAACACTGCCTGTTGCAAGAATGTGTGAGTCAAACATTCACTGAAGCCCCCTTCCTTCCCGGGGGTCTTAGTAGTGCTGACAGAATCAGAAATATATACTTTTATTATGCAAACTGAATATGCCAGTAGACTGTGGGCAGCATTACAGTAACCTCTGCTTTCGCCTCTTTTCAAAACATGGCAGTTTATTTGCTTCATTTTGTGAAGTTTGGATAGTTTTCAATTGAACAAAGATGTAAAATCCATACACTACCATGTTTAATTTGTCATTTAACCTGTAAAGTTTCTAAGGGTTTTTTGTATGTTAATTCTACATAGCAGCATGTAATTTTTTGTAATTTTCACATACACAATTTAAAACCCCAAAGCTTGCATTGGCTCCGGAGGCACATAGGGACCCAATCCCCTATATCGATTGAGAAGGGAGTTCAGTCCGTCTCTTGTGACAGCTCATCTTTAGTCTTCAGAAATGACTCCTCTTAGTTTCAGCCACAAACATACACCCTCACTCAATCAATGTCACTCACACACAAACACAAGCACTGCATACTGCATTTGCTCGGGCCTTTTATACATTTCTCAATCCTCACTCTACCAAGCATCATTAAGGATTTTCTGCATCGGTACAACCTCACATCAGTATGCTTGTTTTATTCTTGCTTGTCTTTGTATGACATGTTAACAGTAATCACTGTTCAGGTTCCATTGAGTAACTCATTCCTCTGCTTTACATTTCAAGACATCAGATCAAAGATAGTCTAATCCACTTTTTTGCTCAGCATGTCCTGATTTAATGTATTTACCTTTTTATGAATTCTTTATTCAAAATAAGGTCATATCGCACACATCCAGTGTTGCATTTTAAATGCACTCTCTGGAATACTTGATTCTGTGGTCAGATGATTTGTATTACATCCACTAACCTGTAGAATTTATTTTGTTTGTCCTAGATAACCTTAGCTGAAGCTTTTTTGATAATCTGTCAGTAAACTAATAAAATTGTTTAATGTTAAATCAATATGTACAGTTATTTATTTATTTGGTAAGTAGCCTAGTAAAGTGGATAATATAGAGTCAGTGGCCAGGCATTACTGCAAATAAACCTTAAATAAATAACTTTACAATAACTGCTTTAAAGAAAGCCTCCTAATGGTTGTTAAAACTTAAATGGGTATAGGTGAATAAATTAAGTTAAAGGCTTAACATGATTAAACTTAAAAACTCTCTTCATTGTTAATAATAAAAACTTCAGTACTGAAAAATCTCAGACTATCTCCGAACATATCTAAAATATCCCTTACAAGCATACAAACAAGAAGCATTGAAGTTTAAGAGACAAAGACTTTGCACTTATATTCACCAACATATATTGCATAAGATGTGGGCGTTATTTCACCGCAGTACCATTGTGGATGGATAGATAATGGATGGATTATTGAAATGCATTAGTTCAAATGGCCTCACTTTCTCCGTCTCTTTTCTATTTCTTGCTTTTCCATTCTCCACTCTTCAAGACTGAAGCTCAGTTCTGTCTTATCCTTCTAGTCTTCTATTGTAGTCTCCTGAAGTGATAAAAGTTTCTCCATTGTATGTTTTGCATGTACCACCCTAACCACCTGAAGACAGGAACCTTTCGAATAAACATTTTAGCTCATTGATCTGCAGCACCCAAACCTGAACACAGGACTATTACGTACACTAACATATTTCTGTAGCTGATTCTTTAAATACTGTGAAGTGCTGTATTTCAGTATTTTCTTCACATCTCTCCTCTTGGACATTATTAGCTTGGGAATAATTAATATCTGAACTGAAAAACATTTCTTGTTTTGGGTTGAGGCGAGGAGAGTTTCAAAGCGTGATGCAATGCCCCTGCAACTGTGAAACCCGAGAAAACTTCCACCACTGAACCGCAACACTTCATCAGACAATAACAAACAAACCTAAGACAAATTTATTAGCAGATTTGGAAGACAGTTGGAATCTGTTTTTTTTTTTTGGTCGCAGTTTTTTTATTACAATGGCATAAGTGTCTGTGCAAGCCAAACACCTGAGGATGTTAGGTCCATTAACCAGGTTCAAATTGAACCAAACTATTTAAAAGCTCTAGTAAAATTTCACAGAGATTACTGATTACAGACCTGAGAATCTTAATAATCTTGTTTGCATTCTGGCAGATTTCTAAAAAGGCACCGCTACTGCATGAAAGCTGAATAGATTAATGCTTTGGGGAAATGCAGTCCAGAATGAGCAATGCCCAATTGACTCGTTTGAGTCCGTTCCTTTAAATTAATTGGTCAACCTGTTTTGCGATTGAGTTTGAATAATTCAAAAAGCTCACACACGGACTGAACCATTTCGGCCAATTTCTCACTCTGTGAAACAGTGACATGACACAGATAGCAAGAGAGCGCTAGATTAAGTGGATACAGTCGATTGAAGAAAACCTTCAAATAATTTTAGTCATGTACAAGAGAAGAAGATAGTCTTTATTACAATAAATAACTGAATGTAAAGATTGTGAACAGGTACTGTATAAGCACTTGGCAGCAAACAGTAAAAAACACTAGCAGTGATTGAATAAAACTAGTACATGGCACTATGATATTATTGGATAGGTACAGTGTCAATTCTATGGTACATGCTAACAAAAATGCTGGGTTGTTTCAACCCAACTTTCAGTCAAATGTGGACTAACCTAAACTGTTGGGTTAAATTTTTAAAAAGTTGGATTAGTCCATATTTGACCCAAAGTTGTGTTTAAACAACCCAGCATTTTTTAGAATGTACAGTACCTTAATACAGTAACATTTACAGTATGTCATATATGAATATACCATGCACCTGTACCACAATAGTAGGCTGCTTTTTAGCATGCTGTCATTGGTTGTTTTGAGTATGGTTTGTAGCTAATAGTTACTTAACGCTACACAATAATAGTAATGAAGAAAATTAAAAAATGTTGCTCCCAGAGTTAGAATTAAAGGCTTTATGGTGTTGTTGTTGATGCGTGACTTTTGTGCCTGCTACAAAATAAGTGTACAGTTGTTATTTGATGGGTGGACTATGCCCAGTAATGATGTAAGGTATGTTTTTACTTTTCATTAAAATATCTTTTCATTTTTGGGGGGTAACATGTCATGTTAATAAACAATTATTCTGGTATTTGTGACCTGAGGTTGATTTTGTAAATTGTCATTTCTGAATAGCATGCATTTTGTATAATTTCCCATCATTGCTGTTAATGTAGATTTGATTAGTAAAAACCTGGGCAACTCTCTGTGTTTACACTTGTTGTTGTGTATTTATATTTATATTTTATTTTTTTACTGATAGTTCTCAGAAAAGGTGGTATTCTGAAGAGATTAGTGAATTGCATGCAAAATCCAGTCATTAGGAGTTCACGCAATCAAGAATTTTGTATGAGGGAAAGATTCCCTATTTAGATTTCACATGAGATTTGAATTTTCCATGTTGACCAACAGGCAGCTGCTTGGTTTGAAAGTTAGGGTGAACGCATCTTAAATGAAAACAGCCCTGAATGAGCTAGGAACCATTCACACAGTAGCCTACTAATTCAAAAGCATGAATGTATTTTTTAATTTTTGAAAATTGAGTTTTTAACTTGATATTTCTCTTTGATAATGCCAAAACAACAGCGAGATGTTAGTTTGCAAGTGTACATAGACACATCCAGTATAAACGTGCCGTGATTCTTTCTCAGACAAACTTGATTTCAAACTTGATTGATAAGGACTGTAGGCCAGTGATAGTCTTATATCAATGATAAGGAAATAACAAACAACATTGATTTTAAAAAAGCAACAATGATTTTCACTGCCTGAGTAATGTCTTTGAATTATCTTCACTTGGGGTATTTCATCAGCAAATAATGATTCTTTTTGTTGATTATATTGATGCATATTGAATATGCTATTAATTTTATTTATTAACATACAGTTAAGTTAATGAAACATTTTAATCAGTTGGCAGTCCTAGATTACATAAGCCTCTCACACATTTCTTTGGTGGAGAGTCTATTGTTTAAGATGACTTGTGAGGGAAAACACAGCAAAGAGAGACAGAGCGAGCTGTGATTGACAGTATGGGGGGTTGAGCAGGCTCAGCTGCAGTCCGGTGCTGGCAAAGACACAGGTCTCAAAGACTGACAGCCCAAGTTTCAAAACAACCTCGAGATGGTCTCTGTGTGTTTGTATGAGCGCTCTCATATGCTGTATCTGCAGATCTGTAGATTGATACCTCTAAGATTACTGAGAGATGTTAAATGTGTCTGTGCCCTAAATGAAAATGTGTGTGTGTCTAAAGGCACTGTTTCCGAGCATTTGTGTGTATGTGTGGGCAGAAGGAGTCTTTCTCTGCTCTTCCTGCTGTCTTCTCTCTCTCTCTCTCTCTCTCTCTCTCTCTCTCTCTCTCTCTCTCTCTCTCTCTCTCTCTCTCTCTCTCTCTCTTCTGGTGAGGGTGAGGTCCATCGTGTGTGGTGGCGTTGGAGAGGTTTCTTTCCTTTTGGGTTTTTTCCCCTTCTTTTTCTTTGATTTTGTTTCTTTTCTTTGTTTCTTTTCCCCTACGTTAATTGTTGGGAAAAAAAAAACGCACCGGGTGTCGGTATGGCGGCCGTTCCGGTTCAAGGAACGGCCTGCTTATCCCTTCGTAATGGCTGCAGGTGTGTGCCAGAAGCAGGTGTAACGGTTGAAGATTTGTTTGTGGCGGTAGGACAAAAGATTGGGTTTGATAACATAATCTCTGGCTCGCGAATGAACAAAGCAGTCATAGTATTTTTGAAAGCTGAAGCGTTAGTCAATATTTTGACTGTGGATGGGTTGTGGGTGAAGGAAGCTTTTGTTCCGGTTTCATCGCTGTCTGCCCCAGCTACTAAAATCACAATTTCAAATGTCCCGCCGTTTGTTTCAAACGATGTAATAATAAAAGAACTTCTGCGATTTGGGAAAATTGCAAGCCCCATGAGATCGATTCCATTGGGGTGCAAAAATGCGGTGCTAAAGCATGTATTGTCTTTTCGACGTCAAATTTTTATGTTCTTAAGCGCCCAAGATCGATCCTTAGAAGTTTCTTTTCGAGTCAAACACGAAGATAATTCGTACATGGTGTACGCGAGCACAGAGGGCTTGAAAAGTTATGATTGTGGAGTTGTCGGACATAAACGCGACTCGTGTCCGTATAAAGTTCGCGATGAAAATCTGTCTTTAACTATTGCATCTAGAGCTGAAGAATCAAATGGAGAACTTCAAGCGATTGAAAGGAATAAAGACACTGCGCAGATTGATAGAGTGACGGAGGAGGTGAAGGAACAAGATGAGGTGAGTAGATTTGTTTCTAAAATTGTGAGTGATGACCAGCCTGGATGCAGTTATACTGTTGAAAAGCCTGCTAGTGCTCGTGGTGAGATGGTGAATGAATGCAGTGTAGAGGATGTGATACAACATTCTCTAGTGACTCAGGCAAAATGTTCAGAGGAGGATGTAGGAGATTAAATGGATGGTTTATCTCAGAGTACTGAAGATAGCATGAGAGAGGAACAGTGGTCTGAGATGGAAAGAGAAAGAGAAAGTGATTTGTACACTGTTGAACAAATTAATAGTTTTCTTGATGAAACAAAAGGGAAAGCAGGAGTAGAAATTGGTGACTTTTTTCCTGATCTTGAGAAATTTGTTTCTTCAGTAGCTTGGGCACGAAAAATGAGTAATTGTACCGAGCTCTCTCAACAGAAAAGGTTTCGGCTTAAGAAACACATCACATCTGCTAGACAAAAAATTAAAACGTTTGGAAAAGAGCAATTAACGAAGGGGAAAGTTAAAGACTCATGATGGGTTTCACTTTTTCTTTAATTTTTCTTTATTACTTTCTTTCCTCTCTCTTTCTGATGGAGATCTTACGAGTAGGATCACTAAAGGTGAATGGGATGAGGGATATGAAAAAGCGTGTATTTCTTTCTGAGATTATTAATTTGAAAGAGTTAAATGTTATTTTCTTGCAAGAAACCCACAGTAATTTAGACAATGAAGTTGACTGGGGGCTATGGTGGAAGGGAGAACACTTTCTTAGTCATGGGAATAATCTAAGTGCAGGGGTGGGGATTTTTTTTGCTCCTTCTCTCAATTTCAATATTTTGTGGAAAAATGAATTGGAACCTGGAAGACTCTTGATTGTTAGAGCTGAAATATATAATATGAATTTTACTTTTGTGAACATTTATGCTCCAAACTTAGGCATTGAGAGAATAAGGATTTTTTCTAAATTAGAACAGTTTTTAAGACAACAACATGATGGAGATTTTGTTGTTTTCGGTGGAGACTGGAACTGCACTTTAGATTTCGTATTAGATAGGAATTGGGAAGAACCACATCAAGTGTCAGCCACTTGTCTTGCTAGATTGGTAAATAATTTTACCTTATCAGATGTATGGAGAGAAAACAATCCTTTAGTTAAACAATACTCTTGGGTGAGTTTTAGTAATGACACACTTTCTGCTGCTCGTTTAGACAGGTTTTACCTATCTCATTATATGAGGAACAGGACCCTGAATTCAACTATTACTCTGGTCTCTTTTTCAGACCACAAACTAATCACAATTGAATGTAGTCTCATAACAAAAACCTATAAGAGTTCTTATTGGCATTTTAATGTTAAATTGTTGGAAGACACATTCTTTTGTGAAAATTTTAAGAATTTTTGGGAAGTTTGGAAGACTGAGAAAGGAAGATATGACAATATTATTCAGTGGTGGGAGATTGGGAAAGTGTTTATTAAGGAGTATTGCCAACAATATTCTTCTCATTCTACCCTGTGTTTGAAGAAAACATTAGAGTTTGGAGTAAGAATTTAAGATTATTGAAGGGAATATGATTGTAAACGCTTCTCCTAATTTGAAGGATATGTGGACTGAAAAGAAAAACTGTTTGAATTTAATCCTTGATGAAAAAGTCAAAGGAGAACTTATAAAAAATCTTTTTCTAACAAAAAGAGACATAGATACTCCTACGTCCTTCTTTTTTGATTTAGAACGGAAGACTAAACATGGAAAAAAGATGTTGTTTTTAAAAGATAAGGATGGACACCTTGTTTCAGACCTGGAAAGGATGTGTAGACTTGCAGTGGATTTTTATACTGAATTATATTCTGCTGATTCCTTAAATGAACAATGTAGACATGAACTTTTACAAGATCTTCCTAAACTATCTATAGAAAAAAACAACTTTTGGAAGCACAACTTGCTTTTAATGAACTGACCTCAGCAGTAATGGATCTCTCATCAGGACGGGCACCAGGGATTGATGGACTTCCTGCCGAATTTGATAAATGTTTTTGGACTATTATTGGTCATGATTTTTTTTGAAGTTGCTCAGAAATGTATAAGTGAAGGATGTTTAACAAGAAGTTGTCAGCGTGCTATTTTAACATTGCTTCCAAAGAAGGGAGATTTGATTCTACCAAAAAAATTGGAGACCTGTAGCTATCTTATGTTCAGAATATAAAATTCTCTCTAAGTGCATTGCTAAAAGGTTAAATGATGTACTGCATGAAATTATTCACAAGGATCAGTCATATTGTGTAAGGGGCAGATCTATTGCAGATAATTTACATCTGATGCGGGATCTGTATGACTATGCTTTTTACAACAATGTTGATGTTGGGTTTTTGTCAATGGACCAAGAGAAAGCCTTTGACAGAGTTGATCATATTTTTCTTTTTGAGACTCTGAAGGCTTTTGGATTTGGAGAAAAATTAATTTCATGTATAAAATTGCTTTATGATGAGGCAAATTGCTTGATAAAAATTGGTGGCGGTGTCAGTGTCCCCATAAAGGTTCAGAGGGGTATTAGACAAGGTTGCCCTATCTCAGGGCAGCTTTATAGCATTGCTTTTGAACCGTTACTCTGTAAATTAAGAAGAAATTAATGGGACTGCAAATCAGAGAAATTGATTTTTCCCAGTGTATTAAAATGTCTGCATATGAGGATGATCTTACAGTCTTAATAAGAGGCAATCAAGATGTTGATGTTGTCAAAAATTGTTTAAAAACATATGAAAAAGCATCCTCTGCTAAAGTCAATTGGGGCAAAAGTGTGGCAGTATGGTGTGGGCATGACAATAATGGTCCCATCCTTCCTGGAGAGTTGCAATGGGGAAGAGAAGGTTTTAAATATTTAGGGGTGTTTTTAGGATCTGAAGAATATAGAAAACAGAATTGGGAGGGACTAGTGGAGAAAACATGTGCTCGGTTGTCTCGATGGAAATGGTTGCTCCTTCAGTTATCCTATAGGGGTAGAGTTTTGGTCTGTAATAATCTCATTGCTGCTACTTTATGGCATAAAATGATGATTTTAGAACCTCCAGAAGAACTGATAATGGACATTCAGAAAAAACTAGTTGATTTTTTTTGGTCCGGGTATAACTGGCTAAAAGCACCAGTACTTTATCTCCCCAGGACGGAGGGAGGTCAAGGACTCATTGACATCACATCTAGAATCAAAGCGTTCAGACTTCAGACGGCACAAAGACTCTTGTATGGTGAAGAAGTGAGCTGGCGAGGGGTAGCCCATGGCCTCCTGAGAAGAGCAGGTAAAATGGGTTATGATCGTCAACTGTTCTTAATGGACATCAATAAGCTGGACTTAACTGGTTTGTCTTCATTCTACAAGTCAATGTTGAGAGGGTGGACTCTTTTAAAAGTTTGCAGAGATATAAACGGTGAACAGAGTCTCTCTCTCTCTCTCTCTCTCTCTCTCTCTCTCTCTCTCTCTCTCTCTCTCTCTCTCTCTCTCTCTCTCTCTCTCTCTCTCTCTCTCTCTCTCTCCAGCACCTTATTCAATAACAAAACAATATTGACTGCACTGTCTGTCTTAACTCACCTCCGGATCAGCATCAGACCTGTGTGTGTGCATGCAAGAGCATGTTTCAGCGTGTGCCTTATGTGCAGCCGTGCAAGGTATGCAAAGAAAGTGTATGTCCCTGAAAATTGGTCGATTGTGTCATCAGGTAACAGGTTGAGTGTTTACTGTGTCCATTACAGCTCGCTAAAAAAGAGCAGGTCATTGTTATTGTTGTGCCTGTGTGTGTGTGTGTGTGTGTGTGTGTGTGTGTGTGTGTGTGTGTGTGTGTGTGCTCTTGTTTTTGTGACATATCAGGACACAACTCTGTAAAATGACATGAGTATGACACAGGTATTACAAGGAGAGGGTGACATAACCCATGTCCCCATTTTTCAAAATGCTTATAAATCATACAGAAAGTAAAAATGCTCAAGGTTTCCTGCTAGGGTTAGGGTTAGGTGTAGGGTTGGTGTAGGGCGATAGAATATACAGTTTGTACAGTATAAAAACCATTATGCCTATGGGATGTCCCGACTTTTCACAAAAACAAACGTGTGTGTGTGTGTGTGTGTGTGTGTGTGTGTGTGTGTGTGTGTGTGTGTGTTTGTGTTTGTGTGTGTGTGTGTGCCCAGGAATTGGGGCAGAAATGCAGTCATGCTGCATGGTAGATTTGGTAATTACAGATTCATGAAAAAATGAGGAGTTATGAGGAGCCTGGTGCACTTTTGAGCCAAGAACCTTCCAGAAAGTCAACATAGCCCATGCATAATGAACGAGAGGCGCTGTCCTCTTATATGCTCAGAGACCGTATGGAAAGGAAGCTTTGGCACATAGTTTGTAGACGTACACAAAGTCTCACAGAGACACATAGCTAGCTATATTGATAATGCATGCATTGGGCTGGGCTCTTTTATAATGGACTAATGTAAAACTAATGGCCGGAGAATATATATGTGTGTCATCAGGATATTAAATGTTTATGTATCTCTCTTTCCCCTCCACAGGCTCAGGTCAACCTCCAGCATCTCTTTTTCCTTTTCATTCACTCCTGTCTCCCTCTTTTTGTGTTTTCTGATGATTTCCCAAAATTCCTTTTGTCCCCATTGACTGAAACATTTCAAAATATTTTTAATGTTCATTATTTCATTCAAAGTTGGTAGTTAATATCATTCAAACTAGTTTTGGTGTTGTTAGGGTTTTTTCTTGTTTTTTAAAGTCTGTTATGCTTTGTTTGATTAAAACAATATACAGTAAAAACAGTAATATTGTACAAAAATATTACAATTTAAAATAATTGTTTCCTTTTTCATATATATTTTAGAATGCAGTTTATTCCTGTAAATTTTCAGCAGCTATTATTCCAGTCTTCAGTGTCACATGATATCATTTTAATAAAGTAAAAGTAAAATTTCTTCTTATTATAAATATTGAAAACCTCATTTATTTGAAATCGAAACCTTTCATAACATTAAATATGCCTTAATTGTCACTTTTGGTCATGGATCTTTGCTGAATAAAAGTGTTAATCTTTTTAAAAGATAAAAAAAAAATGACCCTGAATTTTTGAACAGAAGTGTATATTAAGTTGATATACCATTCTATCTTCTTTTCTACCTGTGAGGCGTTGTTTTCTATAAGCCGGGCGTCAGGTGCACACAGCAGTAAAGCAGGAGGTTATTTAAACAAACCCGGCAGGAAACCTTCCCTCCCCTCCCACTGCATAATTCACTCAAAAGGAATGGGAGGGAGGTGTTGGATTGATTTTGGCACAAAGGGGGGAATTACCTCTTGGAACAAGACTTCCCACATCCTCTATATCAGCGGTGGAGACAAGGCCATATCTACAGGCTTCATCTTGAGCCCAGCAGAGGGCTAAACGAGGCTTAAATGTTGCACTGAATTCTGACAGCGACAATGATACAGGCTTCAAGAGTCTTGTGGTGTGACAAAAACTTAGGAGATGTTTCTGACACAGGGAATTCTTGATGGAGAGTTTGATTTAGATCAAGTAATGACTCCGGTAGGAACAGAAAGGTTGGGATTACAGCAAGGTTGGGATTACAGCATGATGGTGTAGGATTACTTTTTATATTCCATAGAGAGCTTTTAATTATCTGGAAAGAGTTATCTAGAAAACCACTGTATGGATGTATACTGTAGTATACTGTATGTATTTAAACTTTTTGTTACTGTTTTTGGCCATACTATAACAGTCAGTGGGGTACAGCTTCTTTTTTTTTGGACCATACATTGACTTGAATGGGAAACATTTTTCAAAATATGTTTTGTGTTCACGGAAAAAGGAACTTCATACATATTTAGAATGACATGTTTTACACAATCTACTAAATGCATTGTGTTTTATGATTGACCTTTTTAGCAAGTAAAAGGCCTTTTAATATTTTTCTTAAAATGTTGCCCTTCAGGTCATGGTAATCATGTATTTTTGTTATGAAATCTTCAATGATTTTTATAATGTAAATTTAAGAATAACGTTTATTGACTGTTAGTTATATTTTAAATTGACAATAAGTGGACTGAAGCAACAAATTCATTTCCATACATCATTTTTAGGAAAATCATGTTAAAATGTATCAAAATCAGGCTTTTGGTGGATGTTTGTTTGTCCACTCCACATATCAGTCATGCTTATATGTCAACCACTGAACATTTGGCAATTTAAATATCAGCAACTGAGCCAAAATGCTCATTGTTTTTTCAGATCTGAAATCAGATTTTTTCGGACTTTAATGGGGTTAAATGTGTCGAAAACTCTGCAGCACATATTTCCATACTGAAAGTGAGACTCCAGCTCTCTCTCTTATCGAGTCACTGTTTTCATGTCGATGGAGGATAGACATTTTAATAAATCAAATCTGGAAGATGATGGGAAATCATACTGTTTGATTCGGTTGTGATGGCATCCGTCCGGGAGCCCTTGAGGAAGTATGTGCCCCATGAGCATGCGGTGGAGCTGGGAGGGAGAGTGGACCAAGCCAGCCTCTCCTGAATTATGAATGGGGAAAGGGGGGAGGTGTGGATCAGGACTCATGGGAGAAGCACAGCACACATTGAGACACACACACAGAGGCAGTGGTGTGAGGCCAAGCGTGTTGTGAGGGTGGTTGTGGGTGAGTGGAGCTGTTCGCCTGTGTCTCGTTTTGGTGCGGATGTCTTCGGGATTACTGCTGGAGAGGGGAGAACTCGGAATCTATCGGACAACCTCCCTCTCTCGCTCTCTCCCATCCTCCGCATCAATGAGACCGAGATGTGATGAGTCAGAATATTCTCTGTGGTGTATCATAATCACAGCGCAATTCTTTCTTTTTATCTGCTGGATCTGTTTTCTAATCAGTCACCGTATCACAGATCATTTCAGACACTGTGACCTCAAAAATAACAAAAACTCATTTTGAGCTGTGAGTTTTCTCAGGAGCAGTTTACCCAAAAATGTAAACTGGGTCAACTCTCATGTCATTTCAAACCCAAAAACTCTGATGTTTTTCGATGGAACACAAAAAGAATTGTTACACAGCTCTTGTTATATTGAGTCTGCCAAGCTCCAAAAAGACAAAAACAATAATAAAGCACAAAAAACGTATCATAAAAGTTGTCAATATGACTTTCAGACTTTCAGACAATATGACTTGAAGAAAGCTTTCAGACTC
The DNA here is from genome assembly GCF_963082965.1 of Carassius carassius. Lineage (NCBI taxonomy): Eukaryota > Metazoa > Chordata > Actinopteri > Cypriniformes > Cyprinidae > Carassius > Carassius carassius. The sequence goes on along the minus strand of NC_081787.1, from coordinate 14,035,311 downwards.
ACCAGCAGGAAGACCAACACAAGGGTTTGAGTGTCCATGTACTCCGGACAGACATTTTGTGCATAACCATATGCTTGTTCGCCCTATCGACCATGTAGATGTCATATTTTCATGTTATCTCTTGTTTTCACCCACAATATTTTATTCTCTGAGATCAATGCTCTTTGACTGAAGTTTGAGGGATAGGGAGAAAGGAAGGAAGAAAGAAAAGGGGATTGAATTAAAGTTTTATGAAAGATTAATATTTCATATTCTGGGCACTGAATTCCATACTAGTACCCTGGTTGTGTGTATGTACATTTATGTGCATTTTTAACTGTTTCTTGACTTATTTCTTAGTTCTTTTATTACGGTGATTACCATATTTATTATTACCATATTACCATATTTGTATTAGCATATATACAACCAATTGCTAGACTATACTTTAGGTATCCACAATGTTTATACCTGACTAACTTGATTCCACAACTTAATTCCATATTGACAATAACTTATTTGCATTCTGTAATGGCATTTATTGTAATGTTTATGTGGACATGTTTATGGTTGTCGTAACAAAATTTCAGTCGATGTTACCAATACAAGTTAAATTTCATATATATATATATATATTTATATATATATATATATATATATATATATATATATATATATATATATATATATGTATATATATATATATATGTATATATATATACTATTGAATACATTTTTTTTTTAAGTTGAATATAAACATTAAGGTTTCTTTTTTGAAATAATTAAATTATGTTGCACTAGGATGCATTTTTTTTATTGAAAATACTGAAGAAAAAAAAAAGTATGAAAAAAAAGGTAATATTTTTGAATTTATTTCAACAGCCATTATTGTTTTTAATGATCCTTTAATGAATCTTCAGAAATGATTTAATGTGCTGAATTGGTGCTCAAGACTTGTGCTGCTGAGTATTTTTAGGACACTTTTTTCTCCACAGGTAAGTTACATTTCAAGGTAAAAGTAATCTTAATGTGTAGGACATTTTATTCAAAGTAGTCTACTTTTACCTGTTGAGACATGCCTTGACTTTTATAGACCTGTAAGAGCCGTGTTTGTGATGTTTGAGTTGGGTGAGGCGTGAAGCGCAAAAGTGGCATTTGCTAAGGTTGTCTAAAAACATGCTTTATTTCTGAATGAAGTTCATACTTGGTAATATAGACACTATAGAAAGACTGCTATTATGTTGTTGTTGTTGTTTATTTTAATATTGATTTATTGCTTGCATATTTTTGACAACATTTTGAATTGCATAATGCAAACAACAGAATTATTTCAAACAGAGGTTAACATTTGCTTGAACTGGAAACTAGCAAGCATTCAGCTCCTTAGCAGAAGCAATCCTTTGACAAATCATCTCTCTGGTATATATGATTCCAGTTTCACCTCGTCAAGTCTTTCTCTGAGAGGGGCAGACTTTGTATTCTCACATCTCTATTTGAACCTATACCTAATCATTATCTATTCATAATCCACACATTCATCCACAGTGTTGTCCCACCAGAGAGGATAAAACACAGAGTCATAGGAGCTGCTTCTGCATTTTAGGCTTAGAATTTGTGTGTGTGTGTGTGAAAGAAAGAATGAGAGAGAGAGAGAGAGAGAGAGAGAGAGAGAGAGAGAGAGAGAGAGAGAGAGAGAGAGAGAGAGAGAGAGAGAGAGAGAGAAAATGTAAGTGTGGGTTGTGTTTTGGAATGGAGCTATTGTCCCCAGAGAGATAATTACTGACATGGAAGGGCAGGGTGAGAGCTGTTCTTCTCCTTTTTTTTATCCTTTTTTTAAACCACATTCTTTTTGGAACCCTGATTGTGAATGTCTCGCGCCAAATGAAAATCACGCATGCTTCTTGCAGTCAGTCAGTTCACTGTTGCACTGTGCTTTGACACCCTTTCTACATTTTTACTCGCTTACACGTTTGTTGGTACAACCTCATAAGTTCTTACGGCACGCTTTATAAATAACGAGTTATTTGTTATGGTGGAAATAAAGTTTTGCTCACACACAGCAGGCGGGATTGTGCATTTTTTGGCCCACTGTTTGGAAAGTCACAGTGTGACTTAAAAAAGTGGGTGCAATATTCCCTTCCCACAATGCTGAAGCACAATTAATTATGCTGCTGTTGCAGTTATTTTCAGCATTTTCTCAGTTCTAGAAATATTCACCTGTTTTTTTATGGGATCTCACCTGTGGAGAGCCAGCCACAGGGAGTTGCCTCGCTGTTTTTTGAGGCAGTGGACCTCAAAGGCAGAGAAACCCCCAAAATAGCACATCCATGCTTTAATGTAGGAATGCTGTTATTTGGATGGTGAGCTGTATTATATATTACCATATTGTTTGGTGTTAAGTCATACATATGGGTTGTGTGCTGCATTAATCCTCCCCTCCAGTGAGCTGTTAACCACTGCAACCAGAGTCAGTGAATTCATACGAGAATTCAAGACCTGGATCAGTCTGATTCATTTTGAGCCTTTTTTCTGAACAGTGATTCATTAACAAGATCTGATTCAGTAGGTTCTGAAAATAATCTGAATGAATGCAGCAAGACCACTGAATTTTTCACATTTTTTTTTTATTTAAGGAGCTTTTGTGTCTTGTGAAGCTTGGAAGTTTCATTGTAACATGATAAGAGCAACTGGTACAAATCTTAGAAATGACATGGTTTTGGAACATATTTTAAAATAAAAAGAGAAAATGTTGACCTTTGTTTTGCATGCAAAATCACTTTTGCTTGTCTTCATTTACTCATGTTTTGTTTGTCTAGCTGCATAACCTTGTCTTTGACTGTCTTTCTTTTCTCTCTGTCCCTCTCACACTCTCCTCTCCGTCTGCTGAGCCACTTGAAACTGAACTCCTCTCTTGTCTTTTTGGCTGCGAGTGTTGGCATCTGTCCTGGAGCCTATGCTCAGTGTAAATTAATGTGCCTAATTAACACAGCGTTAATTATTTGTAAATTGCATGTTTGGGTACACATTACTTGGGAGGCATATGTTGTACGACATGTCAGCTGAAATAAGTGACTGCTTAATCCAGCCTCTGGAGCGCTCGCTTCTGTTGATGGGCCAATCAGTCTGGAGTCCTCTCACAACACGCAAAAAGAGCTACACATGCTCAGACAATAAAAAGATTCACAAAAGCATGTGGGTTATTGTCGGAATCCTGCTGAGGCTTACTTTTATTTTAAGAGAGGTTGTTTGAAGTGCTCCCTCTACAGGCAGCAAAGAGAAATCTACGTCCCAGCAGGACTTTGTTTGCAATTTTTATCTCGTCTCAATTTCCTATTGATTAGTTACATGACATTTAAGGCTTAGGTGATTGGCTCAAAAACCCATATTTCTAGAGTGCCAGCTGATCGGCAACTATTTAGAGGAATGTGAATGCAAACAGAGAGCTTTTTCTTAGTATTATAGAGCTTCTTGTGTTTTCAACCTACCCTGGTACCACACACACACACACACACACTCGTCTCCTATTTGGGTGTGTGC